>NW_024340364.1:2500-10000 GCF_003473485.1 Medicago truncatula | reverse complement strand
CGAGCCTGGAATTTCTGGGAAAAGGTATACTACGCAAGAAGAGCTCCTCCCCCCTAGATCTTTGCTTAGGAAAAAAAAAAGTCGAGTAGTCGTAATTCGAAAAAAATGAAGGTGGGGCTGGGCAGTAGCACCGAGATCTCATAGAGGAGGCATTTTTATCGCGGGCTCCCTTTTAGATGTGGATTTTGGTGGTTTTTTTTATGCAAGACGAGTGAAATGGGAAAAGAAAGGTGGAGGTTGACCTGCTTTGTGACAGATGTGGAATGGAGCCTGAATCTACCATTCATGTTTTAAAGGGCTGCCCCTGGGCATCTGGCATTTGGCTACTCTGCCCATTAGCCCTTCATACTCAACAGATGCAGGCTCTCTCTCAGATTGGGTGAAGGAGATGGGGAAGTGTCTTGATGAAGAGCAGCTGGAACTGATGCTAGTAGTTGCATGGGCTTTATGGAGTGATAGAAATTTGCTGCAGTTCCAGGACATACAGAACTATCCTGTGGATGTGGTGAACAAAGCAATCAGCTTCTTCGAATAGTATAAGAAGGAGAAGCTACAAATTGTGCAAACACCTATTGGCAGCCCCACCCCATAGTGTTGATTATTTTAATACTGATGCTGCTATTTTTAACCAGCAAGGGATTGGCTGCTTGCTTCATCCCGCCCTTCCTTCCCTCACCTGTCCCACGCGCTCTTTGATGCCGAAAATCCTATGTTCTGAGTGACCATGAACACACTGCTTGAGACCCTTCTTTCTTGTGAATGGGTACGAAAGAAAGCAATTCTTCGCATCACTCCTTCCTTGGATTAGTAAACTACTATCGATAATTCGTGGAGGGTTCTTCAAGGGCCCTGACCGATAGGAATCAAGGATGAGTCTCTACATCTATCTTATATCTGTTCATTTAGGATTAAAAAGGCTTTAGGAAGACAATGAGATCTCAGACTTTCCTGAAAGCTTAGTAAGGGAGTCCTAAGTCGAATAGCCTTATTCAATTCAATGATTTTTGAGTGAATACCCGAAAGAATGGACAACCCACGGGGTCACTCTGTTCTTAAAGACTCATGTTATCGTTCACGCTTCCCGGCCAGGGATTCAATACCTAAAAGGCAGCTACATGTCTACTATTTATTCATACTTTAGATTAGAAATGAAGGACTCTCTCTATCCTGAGTTACTCAACCAGACCCGGACCTTACTCATACTTACTTCCCGGTACTCAAATCCGCTATTTCTCAACCGGACTCGAAGACAGTGTTCTAACCATTTCAAAGTGCTAGTACTCGAGGAATGGCAGAAGATTGCAAAGACTCGAGAACAGAAAGGGCATTGGCATCGGGGCTAGAAAGCAAGAAAGGAAAGCTGGAGAGAGATAGCCCTTTTCTAAAGTATATATAACCATTCTAAAGGCTTATAATCAAACGGACTCTCAAACCATAAGGCATGGGGTTCGCTTGAAAGTTAAATTCATGAGCTTGTTAACGGTACCTGGGCACCTCTTGCTAGCTGTTCTACCGCCATCTTTGATGGCCTGTAGCTTGATTTCGAACAGAGAAATTGCTTCTTTCTATTAAAGGATAGACGAGCACACGTACGCGAAAGAAAGCCAAGGAAAGAGCGGCAAAAGCTTTTTATCTTTTATTTAAAGAAGTAGATGCCATGAGGATGCCCAATGGAGAAAAAGATGTCAGCTGGGGGATTCAAGCTCTATACCTTACCTCTCCCAAAGGGCAAAGAAAAGGCCTATAATCAACGCAAAGGGGAGCTCTAAGGATAGGATACAGGCAGGGATAGAAAGATAAGAAAGAAAGGCAAAGGTGGGCTAGCTCAACTTCTGAGGCTACCATGGATGCTTTTTAGATACAGGGAGAACATGAAATGAAAGTCAAGTGGAGTAGGGTCAGGTGAAGAGGCAACTAGCTCCAACTGCTAGATGAAGCTACATTCTGGAAGCGAAGTAGGAACTAGTCAGAGAGGTACTCAACCCCCTCACCTAGAAGTTATCAAGGCAAAAGATAGATGTATGTGCCTATCTCATGTGGTTTTTAATATATATTAACGTCCTTGGTAAGTAAGTGCTTTTAAACAAGAATTTTATTAGCCTGACTCTAACAAGTAAGCAAGTAAACTACCTTAAGCTCCCTCAAAAGTCTTAAGTGAAACTTAACATTTATTCCTATTTAGCTTACTGGCTTCCTTTGGGGCTCTTTTTTAGCCCACCTGAAAGTGCCAATACGGGACCTTGTGCCTTAGCACACATGCTCTTTCTCTTCCTATTCCTTTCCTACTTGATTATTTGATTAAGCCCTGTTGATCTTCAATCTATCGCTTGTTCTCCTTGCGAGGTGGAACCACACTATACTTTACTTCCAGTGGGCTATTTACATCAAAGACGAATCCATCTGAAACCACTAATTCGGATGAAAGCAAACTACTAAGGAAAGAAATTACCTTCCTCTACTGGGATTGACTCGCTTAGAAGGGGTCCCATTCCTTTGGCAAAGGCCCTAAGCTCTGAGTAACTCCTTGTCTCATTGATCCGAAAATAAAGGCATAAGTCCCACGTGTACTAAGCCCTCTCTCTATTATATCTTCTTCCATCCCTAAGAGCTAGAATGAATCAAAGAACTCTGAACTTCCCTAATAGTCGACTAAGACCTCTTCTTTATCTTATTTATCATAGTCGATTGATAGCCCGCCTAAATCGAGAACCCACTCACGGAACACTCACTAGAATATAAAGGCCTGAGGGAGCGGGAAGGCATGGTCTTTCACCCGGGCCGGGCGCTACCCTTCTTCTTTCCGGGGTGCGTTGGTTTGCTGTGTGGGTGGTATGTCTTCCTTATTCAGTGGTTAGTGTTGGTAAAGTTAGAGTGCCAAGCGCTGGAATGAAAGCGGTGCCCCGACGTCGGACACTCTTATTGTAGAATGTCAGGACTGGGTTGGAGCCTGCAGGGACTTCTTTACATAGCCGAACGGTCCTTTCTCTCTTTCTCTATTGAAATCGTTCGTAGAGGCCTTCTTCTTTAGTGGCCAACCCGCATGGCTGGTTTAGTAATTTTATTTCTCCGTCCACTTCAAAGCGGTCTTCTTCTAATGACAGAGTCCGGATCAAGTTGCTATATGGAAAAGCTTTGTTCTACCCCTTTTTATGTGTCTGAGGTCATCTGCCTCCATTTGCGTGGGTTTTGGAAAGCAGACTTTTGATCCTTCATTTTTAAGGTTGGGGACTGATTCTACTGTTGAATATTAGAATCTTCCAGTGATAAAGAGGAGCCCTCGTGTCCCTTCCTTCATCAGTCTTTCTCATGTTCTAGGTCCCTGCTTATCTGTCATGGCGTTCCTTGGCTAAGTCTGAAAGCCCTTTTGTGTCAAGACTGGCCTACCATTCTTCCATCTCCGTGTCTCACGTAAGAGAAGGTTAGCGATCCTACACAGATTCTCAATCAATATGCATTGAATAATGGTCCACTCCCTGGGTAAATCATCTTTCTTTCCCTGCGATAACAGCTCTTCTTCAGCTACCGAAGCTTGCAGGTGTGTAGCTGCACCGAGCTTTCTTTTTTGAATTCGGGTTCCCACGGTATTGATGAGAGCCTTTTTTCCTCGGATCATGTTGTCTGACGTCCTTCCTGATGAGACCTTTTTCAAAGTCCCTTGTTTTAATTCGACGAAGAGCTTCTTTATCTTACGCAATTTCGAGATCAGGATATTGAAGAATACCTTCGACGTGTAGCTAAGTAGCTTCGGATTCCTTTTCCTTGGTTGCCGATCATGAAGAATAAATATAACAGAGTCCACTCCTCTCCCTATTCTATAGGTCGAGCTATTTCATACCGTCAACTCTTCCTAGTAGCTACCCTTGCTAGCATTGTGCTTTGGAATCGATTCTTTATCAATGGCCCACCCTTTCTTTGAACCTTGTCAATGATCGAACTTAAAGATATGAACTGAGTGCCATTTGATGAGTAACTGAGAACAAGGGAGAGGGATATGGAAAGGATGAAGTAATGAAAGACGAAGTCATTGCTAGTAGTAACGACTTGTCACGATCCATTGGTTCATATAAAATCCATGTCCTAGGTGTATCAAAAAACATTCTTTTCGCTAAGCGTATATAATAAAATAGAGTGAAAGGTCCACCCCGAAAGGGGGTACTAACTAACAGCTGAGTCCTCTCCGAACCGCAGGAGATAGTTGCCCATCATACGGCTCACCAACTTAACTTGCCTCTATGGGAGACTCGCTCCGGGCAGGTTCGGATTACAATACACGGCTCTACGAAGGAAAGGGTTGGTGGGTTGGGAACGTTTTCAATATTATTATTTTTCCGCGATGAGAAATGCAAGACGAAAAAGGAACCCATCTTTTCGACTGGGAAATGCGAGTCTGTTTTGTCCACTTTCTCCATCCCTCTCTATCAAAATGATATAAAAGGAAGGCGAGCTTGCTTCTTATTATCGTGTTCGATCTCTTCCATCTCTGCCCCGCTCGTTGTCACCTATGTTGAAGAAAGGTTTGGAACCCTGTAGAGAATGAGGAGGGGCCAAGGATCTTCCTCTCAACAGTGCTTCTCGGGGCTCCACTCTCCCCCCCCTGAATAAGTAAGGCCCCGTTAGCCTGGGCGAGGGAATAGGGAATAAGGATGGAAGCCCCCTTCACTCTGCCAGGGACTGGACAGGGGTTAGCTCTGTAAATGTGTAGAGCCGAGTGTAGTGTGGTGTAGTAGTTGGCACTTCTAGGCCCCTTCCCGGCTACTGGACCACTCCAGTTCTTTGGGTACTACGGACCCTCTGCCATCCATTGCAGCCGAGCCGTTTCATGAGCGGGGGGGGGCTAAGCGCAGTTCTTTGAATCAAACGTTGAATGAAATCGATTCTTTTTTAGATATAAAAATCGAAATCGGATAGGATAGATGGATGGATCTATCTTTCTATTAATATATATGACTAAAAAAAATGGATTTCTTTAAGTAGCGCCCCAAATCCTTGATTTGGCCAGGAAAGACTGCACTGCTTTGGGCCCAGGAAGCGAAGGGAATGAGCTCGGCTGCTTATCCTCCACACTTATTTTTTTTCTCCGTGCCCCTTTCGCATGCGCTTCGCGCGCCATTGGCGCTTTGCTCTCCTCTTATTCTTCATTGGACGGTTCGGATGGACTTCGCCGTTCTTTCCCAACAAAAATAGAAAAGGCTGTATCACATCGAGATGTCGATTCGTTTTCCGCCCCCAATGAGATGGGGAATTGTTAACCCCCTATTTTTACTTTTTTTTGGACCCTTCATCTTTCTGAATGGAGGCCCGGCTCGCGTCGTTCCAACAACCGGCGGGGAGCACCTCAGTATACGATCGCGCGCAGTAACTGGGAGTCCTTTTTTTTACACCTAAGGCAAACTTCAATTCACCAAACCAAGGTTCATCTCGTGTAGTGATTGTGGACTCGTACAAGGATATTGAGTAGACGGTTGATGTTTCAGACTCGACCCTATCTTTCGTAGCATGCATTCCCATCGGTGTCGCAACTGATTCGGTAAGCTACGTGTCCGGTGCACGGAGAACTGCCTTAGGTCCCCCAAACTGACTGACTCGTGGCAACCTTCCGGCCGCCCAACAACCTATAACGCTAGTCACTACTCCCACTGGGGCTAGGAAGTAAGCCCCACAACCCAAAGCGGCGAAGAACAAATAGAATTTGCTACAAAAGCCGGCTAACGGGGGTATTCCTACGTATGAGAACATAGTAATGGAGAAGGTTATAGCCGAAATAGGATTCGTTTTGGCTAGAGCGCCCAAATCTGCTATATATTTGACACGGGTTTGCCGTAATGCTAAAACTATGGCGAATGCATCTATCGTCATTAATGCATAAATAAAGATACCAATTAGTAGTGATTGAATTCCTTCTATGGTTCCACATGAGAACCCAGTACGAATATAACCTACATGTCCAATTGAACTATGAGCTAGAGGTCTTTTTACTTTCGTTTGGGCCATGGCGGCCAGTGCTCCTAAAATCATAGAAGCAATGCTGCAGAAACAGAAGATTTGTTGCAATGTAGCTCCATAGGAACCATAAATAGAAACACGTGAAATATTAGCAAAAATAGAAATTTTAGGCGCAATAGAAAGGAATGCTGTAACCGGGGTGGGTGAACCCTCATAGATATCAGGTGCCCACATATATAGAGTCAAAAGAGATATGGAGTCCGAAGGGGAGGGGGGTTTTATTCGGGGCTTGAGAGATGGAATAGATAGGGCCCAAAAAGTGTTGAATTCGCCGCTGGGGAATTCACACGAAAGGGAACGAAGAATTCTCGACGAAAAAAAAGTGCTCTCTGAACCGAACGTGAAAGTAGTTTTCCATCAGACGGCTGTTCCCGTAACTCCACTCTCCACTTGGATTATATATCCAAAAAGGTCCGCTCTTGGCCATTCCACACGCTGCCTAGCAGAGGCGTGGTTATCTCAAGTGGATTCTCTCTTTTTTAGTAGATGCCGAACCTGCTGCCCCATCGACTAAGAAGGGGGCGGACGCACTACATGGACCCCTTCCTTTCTGTTGTTGCCAGCGCTTTCCCGGGCCGAGATATAAAGGGCAGGCAACGAAGGCTGCTATCCCAAGAGGCCTGCGGGCGGAACGCGGAGAGGGCCCCAAATCATACCACCGCGGTCGAAAAAGCGTGTTCCCTTCAGATAACACGCACCGTAGGCCATCCTCGGCCTTCTTCGTTTTCGATGATAAATAAATAAAAAAATATCGATCTCCGAAAGCGTTTTCCTTCCCCCGCCGCATCTCCCTCCCTTCGTCGAGCCTTTCCTTTAATGGTTGGGGGAAGCATTCCCTTATCTGAACTTGGCGGGCATTCTTTCCAGCCTTATTCAAATGGGGGGGGGTTGGTTTGAACATAGGATAGGCTAGGCTCAAACATGATTTTAAGATCCTAGCTACGCCATACGTTCAATACATAATCTGGAAAGCTGCAGGGATGACAAAAAGAGGGCGCTTTCCTGTGTTGCACTGAAAAAAAAAGAAACCTAACTAAGTAAGAGAGAGAGAAGATGGATCCTATCCCCTATATCGAACACTAAATCCTATCTATTGATAGAAAGATCTTCGTCAAATACCGGACTTTGCCTTTTTTTAGGAATTCCTCAGACTCATATCCAAGGCAGCTTACCACAAGCACCCCACCCCATACGACTAGTTGGGGTTCGCCTTTTTAATCAAACAAAGTCAGTATAAGTAGTAGGGGCTTCATAGCTACTTTCATTCTAAAGGAAACCGAAGAACCAACCTTTAGTCAATAGGAGCCCTACTTCCCTCTTTGCGACCTCATCACTTCAAAGCGCAAACCCATTTCTTTCTGAGTCACCGGGCGGAGCGCACCTTTGGTACTTCAGTAGGGCGAGCTTTTTGATAGTGACTTCTTTCGTTTGGTAGGGCGACGAAAGAAAGGCTACTTCAATCTAGGAAACTCGAGAGGGTCGCCTTAGGAAGCGTTT
>NW_024340362.1:0-97354 GCF_003473485.1 Medicago truncatula | reverse complement strand
TGTTGTTCTGAATTGTTGTTTCTTATGTAGAATTTTGAGATGGCTGGTAGAAACGATGCTGCTTTAGCTGCTGCACTTGAGGCTGTTGCTCAAGCTGTAGGACAGCAACCTAATGCTGCTGGTAATGCTGGTGTGAGGATGTTGGAGACTTTCCTGAGAAACCATCCATTCAAAGGGAGGTATGACCCTGATGGAGCAGAAGTGGCTCAAAAAGGTTGAGAGGATTTTCAGAGTCATGCAATGTTCAGAGGTGCAGAAGGTGCGGTTTGGGACGCACATGTTAGCTGAGGAAGCCGATGACTGGTGGGTAAGTCTGTTACCTGTGCTTGAGCAGGATGGTGCTGAGGTGACCTGGGCTGTGTTCAGGAGAGAGATTCCTGAATAGGTACTTTCCGGAGGATGTCCGAGGAAAGAAAGAGATTGAATTTCTGGAGCTGAAACAGGGGATATGTTAGTTACAGAATATGCTGCTAAGTTTGTGGAACTTGCTAATTCTATCCTCACTATACTGCGGAGACAGCTGAGTTCTCCAAATGTATTAAGTTTGAGAATGGTTTGAGAGCTGACATCAAGAGAGCCATTGGTTATCAGAAGATTAAAAACTTCTCTGATTTGGTAAGCAGCTGCAGGATTTATGAGGAGGACACGAAAGCTCATTACAAGGTGATGAGTGAACGTAGAGGTAAGGGACAGCACAGTCGTCCGAAGCCGTATAGTGCTCCTGCTGACAAGGGTAAGAAGAGGTTAAATGATGAGAGGAGGCCCAAGAGGAGAGATGCTCCTACATATATTGTTTGTTTCAAGTGTGGCGAGAAAGGCCACAAAAGTAATGTTTGTGATAGAGATGAGAAGAAGTGCTTCAGGTGTGGTCAGAAAGGACACACATTAGCTGATTATTATGTTGAGGCCTTTGTGCCAGGATTTAATGTTGATGATGATGTTTAATGTTGAAGAATATTTCCGCTGCAAAATTATTGATGTTTCATAAAGGATGTTGTTTATTAAATAGTTTTATATTTCCATTTAAGAAATTTTGAAAAGTAGTGTGACATGCCCGTTTGGTGATATACTCTGATTTATTATCTGTTATTTAATTGCTTTGGGATAACGGGGTGTTACAATTGGTATCAGAGCTGGTTCCGTCCGGCCAAGTAGTAGAGTCGTGTTGAGCCACCTAGGATAGAGTGTCAACTCTAATGTTGTCTTTGTTGTTGTTCTGAATTGTTGTTTCTTATGTAGAATTTTGAGATGGCTGGTAGAAACGATGCTGCTTTAGCTGCTGCACTTGAGGCTGTTGCTCAAGCTGTAGGACAGCAACCTAATGCTGCTGGTAATGCTGGTGTGAGGATGTTGGAGACTTTCCTGAGAAACTCCACCAACATTCAAAGGGAGGTATGACCCTGATGGAGCTCAGAAGTGGCTCAAAAAGGTGAGAGGATTTTCAGAGTCATGCAATGTTCAAGGTGCAGAAGGTGCGGTTTGGGACGCACATGTTAGCTGAGGAAGCCGATGACTGGTGGGTAAGTCTGTTACCTGTGCTTGAGCAGGATGGTGCTGAGGTGACCTGGGCTGTGTTCAGGAGAGAATTCCTGAATAGGTACTTTCCGGAGGATGTCCGAGGAAAGAAAGAGATTGAATTTCTGGAGCTGAAACAGGGGATATGTTAGTTACAGAATATGCTGCTAAGTTTGTGGAACTTGCTAATTTCTATCCTCACTATACTGCGGAGACAGCTGAGTTCTCCAAATGTATTAAGTTTGAGAATGGTTTGAGAGCTGACATCAAGAGAGCCATTGGTTATCAGAAGATTAAAAACTTCTTGATTTGGTAAGCAGCTGCAGGATTTATGAGGAGGACACGAAAGCTCATTACAAGGTGATGAGTGAACGTAGAGGTAAGGGACAGCACAGTCGTCCGAAGCCGTATAGTGCTCCTGCTGACAAGGGTAAGAAGAGGTTAAATGATGAGAGGAGCCCAAGAGGAAGATGCTCCTACATATATTGTTTGTTTCAAGTGTGGCGAGAAAGGCCACAAAAGTAATGTTTGTGATAGAGATGAGAAGAAGTGCTTCAGGTGTGGTCAGAAAGGACACACATTAGCTGATTATTATGTTGAGGCCTTTGTGCCAGGATTTAATGTTGATGATGATGTTTAATGTTTGAAGAATATTTCCGCTGCAAAATTATTGATGTTTCATAAAGGATGTTGTTATTAAATAGTTTTATATTTCCATTTAAGAAATTTTGAAAAGTATGTGACATGCCGTTTGGTGATATACTCTGATTTATTATCTGTTATTTAATTGCTTTGGGATAACGGGGTGTTACAATTGGTATCAGAGCTGGTTGGTCCGTCCGGCCAAGTAGTAGAGTCGTGTTGAGCCACCTAGGATAGAGTGTCAACTCTAATGTTGTCTTTGTTGTTGTTCTGAATTGTTGTTTCTTATGTAGAATTTTGAGATGGCTGGTAGAAACGATGCTGCTTTAGCTGCTGCACTTGAGGCTGTTGCTCAAGCTGTAGGACAGCAACCGAATGCTGCTGTAATGGCTGGTGTGAGGATGTTGGAGAATTTCCTGAGAAACCATCCATTCAAGGAGGTATGACCCTATGGAGCTCAGATGTGTGCTCAAATAGGTTGAAGGATTTTCAAGTCATGCAATGTTTAGAGGTGCAGAAGGTGCGGTTTGGGACGCACATGTTAGCTAGGAAGCCGATGACTGGTGGGTAAGTCTGTTACCTGTGCTTGAGCAGGATGGTGCGAGGTGACTGGGCTGGGTTAGGAGAGAATTCCTGAATAGGTATTGTCCGAGGATGTCCGAGGAAAGAAAAGATGAATTCTGAGCTGAAACAGGGGGATTTTAGTTACAGAATAGCTGCTAAGTTTGTGGAACTTGCTAAGTTCTATCCTCACTATACTGCGGAGACAACTGAGTTCTCCAAATGTATTAATTTGAGAATGGTTTGAGAGCTGACATCAAGAGAGCCATTGGTTATCAGAAGATTAAAAACTTCTCTGATTTGGTAAGCAGCTGCAGGATTTATGAGGAGGACACGAAAGCTCACTACAAGGTGATGAGTGAACGTAGAGGTAAGGGAAGACAGTCGTCCGAAGCCGTATAGTGCTCCTGCTGACAAGGGTAAGAAGAGGTTAAATGATGAGAGGAGGCCCAAGAGGAGAGATGCTTCTACATATATTGTTTGTTTCAAGTGTGGCGAGAAAGGCCACAAAAGTAATGTTTGTGATAGAGATGAGAAGAAGTGCTTCAGGTGTGGTCAGAAAGGACACACATTAGCTGATTATTATGTTGAGGCTTTGTGCCAGGATTTAATGTTGATGATGATGTTTAATGTTGAAGAATATTTCCGCTGCAAAATTATTGATGTTTCATAAAGGATGTTGTTTATTAAATAGTTTTATTTTCCATTAAAATTTTAAAAAGTAGTGTGAATGCCCGTTTGGTGATATACTCTGATTTATTTTCTGTTATTTAATTGCTTTGGGATAACAAGGTGTTACAATTGGTATCAGAGCTGGGATCCGTCCGGCCAAGTAGTAGAGTCGTGTTGAGCCACCTAGGATAGAGTGTCAACTCTAATGTGTCTTGTTGTTGTTCTGAATTGTTGTTTCTTATGTAGAATTTTTAGATGGCTGGTAGAAACGATGCTGCTTTAGCTGCTGCACTTGAGGCTGTTGCTCAAGCTGTAGGACAGTAACCGAATGCTGCTGGTAATGCTGGTGTGAGGATGTTGGAGAATTTCCTGAGAAACCATCCATTCAAAGGGAGGTATACCTGATGGAGCTCAGATGTGTCTCAAATAGGTTGAGAGGATTTTCAGAGTCATGCAATGTTTAGAGGTGCAGAAGGTGCGGTTGGGACGCACATGTTAGCTAAGGAAGCCGATGACTGGTGGGTAAGTCTGTTACCTGTGCTTGAGCAGGATGGTGCTGAGGTGACCTGGGCTGGGTTAGGAGAGAATTCCTGAATAGGTATGTCCGGAGGATGTCTGAGGAAAGAAAGAGATTGAATTTCTTGAGCTGAAACAGGGGGATATGTTAGTTACAGAATATGCTGCTAAGTTTGTGGAACTTGCTAAGTTCTATCCTCACTATACTGCGGAGACAACTGAGTTCTCCAAATGTATTAAGTTTGAGAATGGTTTGAGAGCTGACATCAAGAGAGCCATTGGTTATCAGAAGATTAAAAACTTCTCTGATTTGGTAAGCAGCTGCAGGATTTATGAGGAGGACACGAAAGCTCATACAAGGTGATGAGTGAACGTAGAGGTAAGGGACAGCACAGTCGTCCGAAGCCGTATAGTGCTCCTGCTGACAAGGGTAAGAAGAGGTTAAATGATGAGAGGAGGCCCAAGAGGAGAGATGCTCCTACATATATTGTTTGTTTCAAGTGTGGCGAGAAAGGCACAAAAGTAATGTTTGTGATAGAGATGAGAAGAAGTGCTTCAGGTGTGGTCAGAAAGGACACACATTAGCTGATTATTATGTTGAGGCCTTTGTGCCAGGATTTAATGTTGATGATGATGTTTAATGTTGAAGAATATTTCCGCTGCAAAATTATTGATGTTTCATAAAGGATGTTGTTTATTAAATAGTTTTATATTTCCATTTAAGAAATTTTGAAAAGTAGTGTGACATGCCCGTTTGGTGATATACTCTGATTTATTATCTGTTATTTAATTGCTTTGGGATAACGGGTGTTACAATTGGTATCAGAGCTGGGTCCGTCCGGCCAAGTAGTAGAGTCGTGTTGAGCCACCTAGGATAGAGTGTCAACTCTAATGTTGTCATTGTTGTTGTTCTGAATTGTTGTTTCTTATGTAGAATTTTGAGATGGCTGGTAGAAACGATGCTGCTTTAGCTGCTGCACTTGAGGCTGTTGCTCAAGCTGTAGGACAGCAACCGAATGCTGCTGGTAATGCTGGTGTGAGGATGTTGGAGATTTCCTGAGAAACCATCCATTCAAAGGGAGGTATGACCCTGATGGAGCTTAGATAGGTTGAGAGGATTTTCAGAGTCATGCAATGTTTAGAGGTGCAGAAGGTGCGGTTTGGGACGCACATGTTAGCTGAGGAAGCCGATGACTGGTGGGTAAGTCTGTTACCTGTGCTTGAGCAGGATGGTGCTGAGGTGACCTGGGCTGGTTAGGAGAGAATTCCTGAATAGGTATTGTCCGGAGGATGTCGAGGAAAGAAAGAGATTGAATTTCTTGAGCTGAAACAGGGGGATATGTTAGTTACAGAATATGCTGCTAAGTTTGTGGAACTTGCTAAGTTCTATCCTCACTATACTGCGGAGACAGCTGAGTTCTCCAAATGTATTAAGTTTGAGAATGGTTTGAGAGCTGACATCAAGAGAGCCATTGGTTATCAGAAGATTAAAAACTTCTCTGATTTGGTAAGCAGCTGCAGGATTTATGAGGAGGACACGAAAGCTCATACAAGGTGATGAGTGAACGTAGAGGTAAGGGACAGCACAGTCGTCCGAAGCCGTATAGTGCTCCTGCTGACAAGGGTAAGAAGAGGTTAAATGATGAGAGGAGGCCAAGAGGAGAGATGCTCCTACATATATTGTTTGTTTCAAGTGTGGCGAGAAAGGCCACAAAAGTAATGTTTGTGATAGAGATGAGAAGAAGTGCTTCAGGTGTGGTCAGAAAGGACACACATTAGCTGATTATTATGTTGAGGCCTTTGTGCCAGGATTTAATGTTGATGATGATGTTTAATGTTGAAGAATATTTCCGCTGCAAAATTATTGATGTTTCATAAAGGATGTTGTTTATTAAATAGTTTTATATTTCCATTTAAGAAATTTTGAAAAGTAGTGTGACATGCCCGTTTGGTGATATACTCTGATTTATTATCTGTTATTTAATTGCTTTGGGATAACGGGTGTTACAATTGGTATCAGAGCTGGGATCCGTCCGGCCAAGTAGTAGAGTCGTGTTGAGCCACCTAGGATAGAGTGTCAACTCTAATGTTGTCTTTGTTGTTGTTCTGAATTGTTGTTTCTTATGTAGAATTTTGAGATGGCTGGTAGAAACGATGCTGCTTTAGCTGCTGCACTTGAGGCCTGTTGCTCAAGCTGTAGGACAGCAACCGAATGCTGCTGGTAATGCTGGTGTGAGGATGTTGGAGACTTTCCTGAGAAACCATCCATTCAAAGGGAGGTATGACCCTGATGGAGCTCAGAAGTGGCTCAAAATGGTTGAGAGGATTTTCAGAGTCATGCAATGTTTAGAGGTGCAGAAGGTGCGGTTTGGGACGCACATGTTAGCTGAGGAAGCCGATGACTGGTGGGTAAGTCTGTTACCTGTGCTTGAGCAGGATGGTGCTGAGGTGACCTGGGCTGTGTTAGGAGAGAATTCCTGAATAGGTACTGTCCGGAGGATGTCGAGGAAAGAAAGAGATTGAATTTCTTGAGACTGAAACAGGGGGATATGTTAGTTACAGAATATGCTGCTAAGTTTGTGGAACTTGCTAAGTTCTATCCTCACTATACTGCGGAGACAGCTGAGTTCTCCAAATGTATTAAGTTTGAGAATGGTTTGAGAGCTGACATCAAGAGAGCCATTGGTTATCAGAAGATTAAAAACTTCTCTGATTTGGTAAGCAGCTGCAGGATTTATGAGGAGGACACGAAAGCTCATTACAAGGTGATGAGTGAACGTAGAGGTAAGGGACAGCACAGTCGTCCGAAGCCGTATAGTGCTCCTGCTGACAAGGGTAAGAAGAGGTTAAATGATGAGAGGAGGCCCAAGAGGAGAGATGCTCCTACATATATTGTTTGTTTCAAGTGTGGCGAGAAAGGCCACAAAAGTAATGTTTGTGATAGAGATGAGAAGAAGTGCTTCAGGTGTGGTCAGAAAGGACACACATTAGCTGATTATTATGTTGAGGCCTTTGTGCCAGGATTTAATGTTGATGATGATGTTTAATTTTGAAGAATATTTCCGCTGCAAAATTATTGATGTTTCATAAAGGATGTTGTTTATTAAATAGTTTTATATTTCCATTTAAGAAATTTTGAAAAGTAGTGTGACATGCCCGTTTGGTGATATACTCTGATTTATTATCTGTTATTTAATTGCTTTGGGATAACGGGGTGTTACAATTGGTATCAGAGCTGGTGTGTCCGTCCGGCCAAGTAGTAGAGTCGTGTTGAGCCACCTAGGATAGAGTGTCAACTCTACTGTTGTCTTTTTTTTTGTTCTGAATTGTTGTTTCTTATGTAGAATTTTGAGATGGCTGGTAGAAACGATGCTGCTTTAGCTGCTGCACTTGAGGCTGTTGCTCAAGCTGTAGGACAGCAACCGAATGCTGCTGGTAATGCTGGTGTGAGGATGTTGGAGACTTTCCTGAGAAACCATCCATTCAAAGGGAGGTATGACCCTGATGGAGCTCAGAAGTGGCTCAAAAGGTTGAGAGGATTTTCAGAGTCATGCAATGTTTAGAGGTGCAGAAGGTGCGGTTTGGGACGCACATGTTAGCTAGGAAGCCGATGACTGGTGGGTAAGTCTGTTACCTGTGCTTGAGCAGGATGGTGCTGAGGTGACCTGGGCTGGTTAGGAGAGAATTCCTGAATAGGTATGTCCGGAGGATGTCGAGGAAAGAAAGAGATTGAATTTCTGAGCTGAAACAGGGGGATATGTTAGTTACAGAATATGCTGCTAAGTTTGTGGAACTTGCTAAGTTCTATCCTCACTATACTGCGGAGACAACTGAGTTCTCCAAATGTATTAAGTTTGAGAATGGTTTGAGAGCTGACATCAAGAGAGCCATTGGTTATCAGAAGATTAAAAACTTCTCTGATTTGGTAAGCAGCTGCAGGATTTATGAGGAGGACACGAAAGCTCACTACAAGGTGATGAGTGAACGTAGAGGTAAGGGACAGCACAGTCGTCCGAAGCCGTATAGTGCTCCTGCTGACAAGGGTAAGAAGAGGTTAAATGATGAGAGGAGGCCCAAGAGGAGAGATGCTCTACATATATTGTTTGTTTCAAGTGTGGCGAGAAAGGCCACAAAAGTAATGTTTGTGATAGAGATGAGAAGAAGTGCTTCAGGTGTGGTCAGAAAGGACACACATTAGCTGATTATTATGTTGAGGCCTTTGTGCCAGGATTTAATGTTGATGATGATGTTTAATGTTGAAGAATATTTCCGCTGCAAAATTATTGATGTTTCATAAAGGATGTTGTTTATTAAATAGTTTTATATTTCCATTTAAGAAATTTTGAAAAGTAGTGTGACATGCCCGTTTGGTGATATACTCTGATTTATTATCTGTTATTTAATTGCTTTGGGATAACGGGTGTTACAATTGGTATCAGAGCTGGGATCCGTCCGGCCAAGTAGTAGAGTCGTGTTGAGCCACCTAGGATAGAGTGTCAACTCTAATGTTGTCATTGTTGTTGTTCTGAATTGTTGTTTCTTATGTAGAATTTTGAGATGGCTGGTAGAAACGATGCTGCTTTAGCTGCTGCACTTGAGGCTGTTGCTCAAGCTGTAGGACAGCAACCGAATGCTGCTGGTAATGCTGGTGTGAGGATGTTGGAGACTTTCCTGAGAAACCATCCATTCAAAGGGAGGTATGACCCTGATGGAGCTCAGATAGGTTGAGAGGATTTTCAGAGTCATGCAATGTTTAGAGGTGCAGAAGGTGCGGTTTGGGACGCACATGTTAGCTGAGGAAGCCGATGACTGGTGGGTAAGTCTGTTACCTGTGCTTGAGCAGGATGGTGCTGAGGTGACCTGGGCTGTGTTAGGAGAGAATTCCTGAATAGGTACTGTCCGGAGGATGTCGAGGAAAGAAAGAGATTGAATTTCTGGAGCTGAAACAGGGGGATATGTTAGTTACAGAATATGCTGCTAAGTTTGTGGAACTTGCTAAGTTCTATCCTCACTATACTGCGGAGACAGCTGAGTTCTCCAAATGTATTAAGTTTGAGAATGGTTTGAGAGCTGACATCAAGAGAGCCATTGGTTATCAGAAGATTAAAAACTTCTCTGATTTGGTAAGCAGCTGCAGGATTTATGAGGAGGACACGAAAGCTCATTACAAGGTGATGAGTGAACGTAGAGGTAAGGGACAGCACAGTCGTCCGAAGCCGTATAGTGCTCCTGCTGACAAGGGTAAGAAGAGGTTAAATGATGAGAGGAGGCCCAAGAGGAGAGATGCTCTACATATATTGTTTGTTTCAAGTGTGGCGAGAAAGGCCACAAAAGTAATGTTTGTGATAGAGATGAGAAGAAGTGCTTCAGGTGTGGTCAGAAAGGACACACATTAGCTGATTATTATGTTGAGGCCTTTGTGCCAGGATTTAATGTTGATGATGATGTTTAATGTTGAAGAATATTTCCGCTGCAAAATTATTGATGTTTCATAAAGGATGTTGTTTATTAAATAGTTTTATATTTCCATTTAAGAAATTTTGAAAAGTAGTGTGACATGCCCGTTTGGTGATATACTCTGATTTATTATCTGTTATTTAATTGCTTTGGGATAACGGGTGTTACAATTGGTATCAGAGCTGGGATCCGTCCGGCCAAGTAGTAGAGTCGTGTTGAGCCACCTAGGATAGAGTGTCAACTCTAATGTTGTCATTGTTGTTGTTCTGAATTGTTGTTTCTTATGTAGAATTTTTAGATGGCTGGTAGAAACGATGCTGCTTTAGCTGCTGCACTTGAGGCTGTTGCTCAAGCTGTAGGACAGCAACCGAATGCTGCTGGTAATGCTGGTGTGAGGATGTTGGAGATTTCCTGAGAAACCATCCATTCAAAGGGAGGTATACCCTGATGGAGCTCAGATGTGTCTCAAATAGGTTGAGAGGATTTTCAGAGTCATGCAATGTTTAGAGGTGCAGAAGGTGCGGTTTGGGACGCACATGTTAGCTAAGGAAGCCGATGACTGGTGGGTAAGTCTGTTACCTGTGCTTGAGCAGGATGGTGCTGAGGTGACCTGGGCTGGGTTAAGGAGAGAATTCCTGAATAGGTATTGTCCGGAGGATGTCCGAGGAAAGAAAGAGATTGAATTTCTTGAGCTGAAACAGGGGGATATGTTAGTTACAGAATATGCTGCTAAGTTTGTGGAACTTGCTAAGTTCTATCCTCACTATACTGCGGAGACAACTGAGTTCTCCAAATGTATTAAGTTTGAGAATGGTTTGAGAGCTGACATCAAGAGAGCCATTGGTTATCAGAAGATTAAAAACTTCTCTGATTTGGTAAGCAGCTGCAGGATTTATGAGGAGGACACGAAAGCTCATTACAAGGTGATGAGTGAACGTAGAGGTAAGGGACAGCACAGTCGTCCGAAGCCGTATAGTGCTCCTGCTGACAAGGGTAAGAAGAGGTTAAATGATGAGAGGAGGCCCAAGAGGAGAGATGCTCCTACATATATTGTTTGTTTCAAGTGTGGCGAGAAAGGCCACAAAAGTAATGTTTGTGATAGAGATGAGAAGAAGTGCTTCAGGTGTGGTCAGAAAGGACACACATTAGCTGATTATTATGTTGAGGCCTTTGTGCCAGGATTTAATGTTGATGATGATGTTTAATGTTGAAGAATATTTCCGCTGCAAAATTATTGATGTTTCATAAAGGATGTTGTTTATTAAATAGTTTTATATTTCCATTTAAGAAATTTTAAAAGTAGTGTGACATGCCCGTTTGGTGATATACTCTGATTTATTATCTGTTATTTAATTGCTTTGGGATAACGGGTGTTACAATTGGTATCAGAGCTGGGATCCGTCCGGCCAAGTAGTAGAGTCGTGTTGAGCCACCTAGGATAGAGTGTCAACTCTAATGTTGTCATTGTTGTTGTTCTGAATTGTTGTTTCTTATGTAGAATTTTGAGATGGCTGGTAGAAACGATGCTGCTTTAGCTGCTGCACTTGAGGCTGTTGCTCAAGCTGTAGGACAGCAACCGAATGCTGCTGGTAATGCTGGTGTGAGGATGTTGGAGACTTTCCTGAGAAACCATCCATTCAAAGGGAGGTATGACCCTGATGGAGCTCAGAAGTGGCTCAAAATGGTTGAGAGGATTTTCAGAGTCATGCAATGTTTAGAGGTGCAGAAGGTGCGGTTTGGGACGCACATGTTAGCTGAGGAAGCCGATGACTGGTGGGTAAGTCTGTTACCTGTGCTTGAGCAGGATGGTGCTGAGGTGACCTGGGCTGTGTTAGGAGAGAATTCCTGAATAGGTATTGTCCGGAGGATGTCGAGGAAAGAAAGAGATTGAATTTCTGAGCTGAAACAGGGGGATATGTTAGTTACAGAATATGCTGCTAAGTTTGTGGAACTTGCTAAGTTCTATCCTCACTATACTGCGGAGACAGCTGAGTTCTCCAAATGTATTAAGTTTGAGAATGGTTTGAGAGCTGACATCAAGAGAGCCATTGGTTATCAGAAGATTAAAAACTTCTCTGATTTGGTAAGCAGCTGCAGGATTTATGAGGAGGACACGAAAGCTCATTACAAGGTGATGAGTGAACGTAGAGGTAAGGGACAGCACAGTCGTCCGAAGCCGTATAGTGCTCCTGCTGACAAGGGTAAGAAGAGGTTAAATGATGAGAGGAGGCCCAAGAGGAGAGATGCTCTACATATATTGTTTGTTTCAAGTGTGGCGAGAAAGGCCACAAAAGTAATGTTTGTGATAGAGATGAGAAGAAGTGCTTCAGGTGTGGTCAGAAAGGACACACATTAGCTGATTATTATGTTGAGGCCTTTGTGCCAGGATTTAATGTTGATGATGATGTTTAATGTTGAAGAATATTTCCGCTGCAAAATTATTGATGTTTCATAAAGGATGTTGTTTATTAAATAGTTTTATATTTCCATTTAAGAAATTTTAAAAGTAGTGTGACATGCCCGTTTGGTGATATACTCTGATTTATTTCTGTTATTTAATTGCTTTGGGATAACGGGTGTTACAATTGGTATCAGAGCTGGGATCCGTCCGGCCAAGTAGTAGAGTCGTGTTGAGCCACCTAGGATAGAGTGTCAACTCTAATGTTGTCATTGTTGTTGTTCTGAATTGTTGTTTCTTATGTAGAATTTTTAGATGGCTGGTAGAAACGATGCTGCTTTAGCTGCTGCACTTGAGGCTGTTGCTCAAGCTGTAGGACAGCAACCGAATGCTGCTGGTAATGCTGGTGTGAGGATGTTGGAGATTTCCTGAGAAACCATCCATTCAAAGGGAGGTATAACCCTGATGGAGCTCAGAAGTAGTTCACAAAGGTTGAGAGGATTTTCAGAGTCATGCAATGTTTAGAGGTGCAGAAGGTGCGGTTTGGGACGCACATGTTAGCTGAGGAAGCCGATGACTGGTGGGTAAGTCTGTTACCTGTGCTTGAGCAGGATGGTGCTGAGGTGACCTGGGCTGTGTTAGGAGAGAATTCCTGAATAGGTACTTGTCCGGAGGATGTCGAGGAAAGAAAGAGATTGAATTTCTGAGCTGAAACAGGGGGATATGTTAGTTACAGAATATGCTGCTAAGTTTGTGGAACTTGCTAAGTTCTATCCTCACTATACTGCGGAGACACTGAGTTCTCCAAATGTATTAAGTTTGAGAATGGTTTGAGAGCTGACATCAAGAGAGCCATTGGTTATCAGAAGATTAAAAACTTCTCTGATTTGGTAAGCAGCTGCAGGATTTATGAGGAGGACACGAAAGCTCATTACAAGGTGATGAGTGAACGTAGAGGTAAGGGACAGCACAGTCGTCCGAAGCCGTATAGTGCTCCTGCTGACAAGGGTAAGAAGAGGTTAAATGATGAGAGGAGGCCCAAGAGGAGAGATGCTCTACATATATTGTTTGTTTCAAGTGTGGCGAGAAAGGCCACAAAAGTAATGTTTGTGATAGAGATGAGAAGAAGTGCTTCAGGTGTGGTCAGAAAGGACACACATTAGCTGATTATTATGTTGAGGCCTTTGTGCCAGGATTTAATGTTGATGATGATGTTTAATGTTGAAGAATATTTCCGCTGCAAAATTATTGATGTTTCATAAAGGATGTTGTTTATTAAATAGTTTTATATTTCCATTTAAGAAATTTTAAAAAGTAGTGTGACATGCCCGTTTGGTGATATACTCTGATTTATTTTCTGTTATTTAATTGCTTTGGGATAACAAGGTGTTACAATTGGTATCAGAGCTGGGATCCGTCCGGCCAAGTAGTAGAGTCGTGTTGAGCCACCTAGGATAGAGTGTCAACTCTAATGTTGTCATTGTTGTTGTTCTGAATTGTTGTTTCTTATGTAGAATTTTGAGATGGCTGGTAGAAACGATGCTGCTTTAGCTGCTGCACTTGAGGCTGTTGCTCAAGCTGTAGGACAGCAACCGAATGCTGCTGGTAATGCTGGTGTGAGGATGTTGGAGAATTTCCTGAGAAACCATCCATTCAAAGGGAGGTATAACCCTGATGGAGCTCAGATGTGCTCAAATAGGTTGAGAGGATTTTCAGAGTCATGCAATGTTTAGAGGTGCAGAAGGTGCGGTTTGGGACGCACATGTTAGCTAGGAAGCCGATGACTGGTGGGTAAGTCTGTTACCTGTGCTTGAGCAGGATGGTGCTGAGGTGACCTGGGCTGTGTTTAGGAGAGAATTCCTGAATAGGTACTTTCCGGAGGATGTCTGAGGAAAGAAAGAGATTGAATTTCTGAGCTGAAACAGGGGGATATGTTAGTTACAGAATATGCTGCTAAGTTTGTGGAACTTGCTAAGTTCTATCCTCACTATACTGCGGAGACAGCTGAGTTCTCCAAATGTATTAAGTTTGAGAATGGTTTGAGAGCTGACATCAAGAGAGCCATTGGTTATCAGAAGATTAAAAACTTCTCTGATTTGGTAAGCAGCTGCAGGATTTATGAGGAGGACACGAAAGCTCACTACAAGGTGATGAGTGAACGTAGAGGTAAGGGACAGCACAGTCGTCCGAAGCCGTATAGTGCTCCTGCTGACAAGGGTAAGAAGAGGTTAAATGATGAGAGGAGGCCCAAGAGGAGAGATGCTCTACATATATTGTTTGTTTCAAGTGTGGCGAGAAAGGCCACAAAAGTAATGTTTGTGATAGAGATGAGAAGAAGTGCTTCAGGTGTGGTCAGAAAGGACACACATTAGCTGATTATTATGTTGAGGCCTTTGTGCCAGGATTTAATGTTGATGATGATGTTTAATGTTGAAGAATATTTCCGCTGCAAAATTATTGATGTTTCATAAAGGATGTTGTTTATTAAATAGTTTTATATTTCCATTTAAGAAATTTTAAAAGTAGTGTGACATGCCCGTTTGGTGATATACTCTGATTTATTTCTGTTATTTAATTGCTTTGGGATAACGGGTGTTACAATTGGTATCAGAGCTGGGATCCGTCCGGCCAAGTAGTAGAGTCGTGTTGAGCCACCTAGGATAGAGTGTCAACTCTAATGTTGTCATTGTTGTTGTTCTGAATTGTTGTTTCTTATGTAGAATTTTGAGATGGCTGGTAGAAACGATGCTGCTTTAGCTGCTGCACTTGAGGCTGTTGCTCAAGCTGTAGGACAGCAACCGAATGCTGCTGGTAATGCTGGTGTGAGGATGTTGGAGACTTTCCTGAGAAACCATCCATTCAAAGGGAGGTATGACCCTGATGGAGCTCAGAAGTGTCTATATAAGGTTGAGAGGATTTTCAGAGTCATGCAATGTTAGAGGTGCAGAAGGTGCGGTTTGGGACGCACATGTTAGCTGAGGAAGCCGATGACTGGGGGGGTAAGTCTGTTACCTGTGCTTGAGCAGGATGGTGCTGAGGTGACCTGGGCTGTGTTTAGGAGAGAATTCCTGAATAGGTACTTTCCGGAGGATGTCTGAGGAAAGAAAGAGATTGAATTTCTGGAGCTGAAACAGGGGGATATGTTAGTTACAGAATATGCTGCTAAGTTTGTGGAACTTGCTAATTTCTATCCTCACTATACTGCGGAGACAGCTGAGTTCTCCAAATGTATTAAGTTTGAGAATGGTTTGAGAGCTGACATCAAGAGAGCCATTGGTTATCAGAAGATTAAAAACTTCTCTGATTTGGTAAGCAGCTGCAGGATTTATGAGGAGGACACGAAAGCTCATTACAAGGTGATGAGTGAACGTAGAGGTAAGGGACAGCACAGTCGTCCGAAGCCGTATAGTGCTCCTGCTGACAAGGGTAAGAAGAGGTTAAATGATGAGAGGAGGCCCAAGAGGAGAGATGCTCTACATATATTGTTTGTTTCAAGTGTGGCGAGAAAGGCCACAAAAGTAATGTTTGTGATAGAGATGAGAAGAAGTGCTTCAGGTGTGGTCAGAAAGGACACACATTAGCTGATTATTATGTTGAGGCCTTTGTGCCAGGATTTAATGTTGATGATGATGTTTAATGTTGAAGAATATTTCCGCTGCAAAATTATTGATGTTTCATAAAGGATGTTGTTTATTAAATAGTTTTATATTTCCATTTAAGAAATTTTAAAAAGTAGTGTGACATGCCCGTTTGGTGATATACTCTGATTTATTTTCTGTTATTTAATTGCTTTGGGATAACAAGGTGTTACAATTGGTATCAGAGCTGGGATCCGTCCGGCCAAGTAGTAGAGTCGTGTTGAGCCACCTAGGATAGAGTGTCAACTCTAATGTTGTCATTGTTGTTGTTCTGAATTGTTGTTTCTTATGTAGAATTTTTAGATGGCTGGTAGAAACGATGCTGCTTTAGCTGCTGCACTTGAGGCTGTTGCTCAAGCTGTAGGACAGCAACCGAATGCTGCTGGTAATGCTGGTGTGAGGATGTTGGAGACTTTCCTGAGAAACCATCCATTCAAAGGGAGGTATAACCCTGATGGAGCTCAGATGTGTCTCAAATAGGTTGAGAGGATTTTCAGAGTCATGCAATGTTTAGAGGTGCAGAAGGTGCGGTTTGGGACGCACATGTTAGCTAAGGAAGCCGATGACTGGTGGGTAAGTCTGTTACCTGTGCTTGAGCAGGATGGTGCTGAGGTGACCTGGGCTGGGTTAAGGAGAGAATTCCTGAATAGGTATTGTCCGGAGGATGTCCGAGGAAAGAAAGAGATTGAATTTCTTGAGCTGAAACAGGGGGATATGTTAGTTACAGAATATGCTGCTAAGTTTGTGGAACTTGCTAAGTTCTATCCTCACTATACTGCGGAGACAACTGAGTTCTCCAAATGTATTAAGTTTGAGAATGGTTTGAGAGCTGACATCAAGAGAGCCATTGGTTATCAGAAGATTAAAAACTTCTCTGATTTGGTAAGCAGCTGCAGGATTTATGAGGAGGACACGAAAGCTCATTACAAGGTGATGAGTGAACGTAGAGGTAAGGGACAGCACAGTCGTCCGAAGCCGTATAGTGCTCCTGCTGACAAGGGTAAGAAGAGGTTAAATGATGAGAGGAGGCCCAAGAGGAGAGATGCTCCTACATATATTGTTTGTTTCAAGTGTGGCGAGAAAGGCCACAAAAGTAATGTTTGTGATAGAGATGAGAAGAAGTGCTTCAGGTGTGGTCAGAAAGGACACACATTAGCTGATTATTATGTTGAGGCCTTTGTGCCAGGATTTAATGTTGATGATGATGTTTAATGTTGAAGAATATTTCCGCTGCAAAATTATTGATGTTTCATAAAGGATGTTGTTTATTAAATAGTTTTATATTTCCATTTAAGAAATTTTGAAAAGTAGTGTGACATGCCCGTTTGGTGATATACTCTGATTTATTTCTGTTATTTAATTGCTTTGGGATAACGGGTGTTACAATTGGTATCAGAGCTGGGATCCGTCCGGCCAAGTAGTAGAGTCGTGTTGAGCCACCTAGGATAGAGTGTCAACTCTAATGTTGTCTTTTTTTTTGTTCTGAATTGTTGTTTCTTATGTAGAATTTTGAGATGGCTGGTAGAAACGATGCTGCTTTAGCTGCTGCACTTGAGGCTGTTGCTCAAGCTGTAGGACAGCAACCGAATGCTGCTGGTAATGCTGGTGTGAGGATGTTGGAGACTTTCCTGAGAAACCATCCATTCAAAGGGAGGTATGACCCTGATGGAGCTCAGAAGTGGCTCAAAAAGGTGAGAGGATTTTCAGAGTCATGCAATGTTCAGAGGTGCAGAAGGTGCGGTTTGGGACGCACATGTTAGCTGAGGAAGCCGATGACTGTGGGTAAGTCTGTTACCTGTGCTTGAGCAGGATGGTGCTGAGGTGACCTGGGCTGTGTTTAGGAGAGAATTCCTGAATAGGTACTTTCCGGAGGATGTCTGAGGAAAGAAAGAGATTGAATTTCTGGAGCTGAAACAGGGGGATATGTTAGTTACAGAATATGCTGCTAAGTTTGTGGAACTTGCTAATTTCTATCCTCACTATACTGCGGAGACAGCTGAGTTCTCCAAATGTATTAAGTTTGAGAATGGTTTGAGAGCTGACATCAAGAGAGCCATTGGTTATCAGAAGATTAAAAACTTCTCTGATTTGGTAAGCAGCTGCAGGATTTATGAGGAGGACACGAAAGCTCATTACAAGGTGATGAGTGAACGTAGAGGTAAGGGACAGCACAGTCGTCCGAAGCCGTATAGTGCTCCTGCTGACAAGGGTAAGAAGAGGTTAAATGATGAGAGGAGGCCCAAGAGGAGAGATGCTCCTACATATATTGTTTGTTTCAAGTGTGGCGAGAAAGGCCACAAAAGTAATGTTTGTGATAGAGATGAGAAGAAGTGCTTCAGGTGTGGTCAGAAAGGACACACATTAGCTGATTATTATGTTGAGGCCTTTGTGCCAGGATTTAATGTTGATGATGATGTTTAATGTTGAAGAATATTTCCGCTGCAAAATTATTGATGTTTCATAAAGGATGTTGTTTATTAAATAGTTTTATATTTCCATTTAAGAAATTTTGAAAAGTAGTGTGACATGCCCGTTTGGTGATATACTCTGATTTATTATCTGTTATTTAATTGCTTTGGGATAACGGGTGTTACAATTGGTATCAGAGCTGGGATCCGTCCGGCCAAGTAGTAGAGTCGTGTTGAGCCACCTAGGATAGAGTGTCAACTCTAATGTTGTCATTGTTGTTGTTCTGAATTGTTGTTTCTTATGTAGAATTTTTAGATGGCTGGTAGAAACGATGCTGCTTTAGCTGCTGCACTTGAGGCTGTTGCTCAAGCTGTAGGACAGCAACCGAATGCTGCTGGTAATGCTGGTGTGAGGATGTTGGAGATTTCCTGAGAAACCATCCATTCAAAGGGAGGTATAACCCTGATGGAGCTCAGATGTGTCTCAAAAGGTTGAGAGGATTTTCAGAGTCATGCAATGTTTAGAGGTGCAGAAGGTGCGGTTTGGGACGCACATGTTAGCTAAGGAAGCCGATGACTGGTGGGTAAGTCTGTTACCTGTGCTTGAGCAGGATGGTGCTGAGGTGACCTGGGCTGGGTTAGGAGAGAATTCCTGAATAGGTATTGTCCAGAGGATGTCCGAGGAAAGAAAGAGATTGAATTTCTTGAGCTGAAACAGGGGGATATGTTAGTTACAGAATATGCTGCTAAGTTTGTGGAACTTGCTAAGTTCTATCCTCACTATACTGCGGAGACAACTGAGTTCTCCAAATGTATTAAGTTTGAGAATGGTTTGAGAGCTGACATCAAGAGAGCCATTGGTTATCAGAAGATTAAAAACTTCTCTGATTTGGTAAGCAGCTGCAGGATTTATGAGGAGGACACGAAAGCTCACTACAAGGTGATGAGTGAACGTAGAGGTAAGGGACAGCACAGTCGTCCGAAGCCGTATAGTGCTCCTGCTGACAAGGGTAAGAAGAGGTTAAATGATGAGAGGAGGCCCAAGAGGAGAGATGCTCTACATATATTGTTTGTTTCAAGTGTGGCGAGAAAGGCCACAAAAGTAATGTTTGTGATAGAGATGAGAAGAAGTGCTTCAGGTGTGGTCAGAAAGGACACACATTAGCTGATTATTATGTTGAGGCCTTTGTGCCAGGATTTAATGTTGATGATGATGTTTAATGTTGAAGAATATTTCCGCTGCAAAATTATTGATGTTTCATAAAGGATGTTGTTTATTAAATAGTTTTATATTTCCATTTAAGAAATTTTAAAAAGTAGTGTGACATGCCCGTTTGGTGATATACTCTGATTTATTTTCTGTTATTTAATTGCTTTGGGATAACAAGGTGTTACAATTGGTATCAGAGCTGGGATCCGTCCGGCCAAGTAGTAGAGTCGTGTTGAGCCACCTAGGATAGAGTGTCAACTCTAATGTTGTCATTGTTGTTGTTCTGAATTGTTGTTTCTTATGTAGAATTTTGAGATGGCTGGTAGAAACGATGCTGCTTTAGCTGCTGCACTTGAGGCTGTTGCTCAAGCTGTAGGACAGCAACCGAATGCTGCTGGTAATGCTGGTGTGAGGATGTTGGAGACTTTCCTGAGAAACCATCCATTCAAAGGGAGGTATACCCTGATGGAGCTCAGAAGTGGCTCAAAAGGTTTGAGAGGATTTTCAGAGTCATGCAATGTTTAGAGGTGCAGAAGGTGCGGTTTGGGACGCACATGTTAGCTGAGGAAGCGATGACTGGTGGGTAAGTCTGTTACCTGTGCTTGAGCAGGATGGTGCTGAGGTGACCTGGGCTGTGTTTAGGAGAGAATTCCTGAATAGGTACTTTCCGGAGGATGTCTGAGGAAAGAAAGAGATTGAATTTCTGGAGCTGAAACAGGGGGATATGTTAGTTACAGAATATGCTGCTAAGTTTGTGGAACTTGCTAATTCTATCCTCACTATACTGCGGAGACAGCTGAGTTCTCCAAATGTATTAAGTTTGAGAATGGTTTGAGAGCTGACATCAAGAGAGCCATTGGTTATCAGAAGATTAAAAACTTCTCTGATTTGGTAAGCAGCTGCAGGATTTATGAGGAGGACACGAAAGCTCATTACAAGGTGATGAGTGAACGTAGAGGTAAGGGACAGCACAGTCGTCCGAAGCCGTATAGTGCTCCTGCTGACAAGGGTAAGAAGAGGTTAAATGATGAGAGGAGGCCCAAGAGGAGAGATGCTCCTACATATATTGTTTGTTTCAAGTGTGGCGAGAAAGGCCACAAAAGTAATGTTTGTGATAGAGATGAGAAGAAGTGCTTCAGGTGTGGTCAGAAAGGACACACATTAGCTGATTATTATGTTGAGGCCTTTGTGCCAGGATTTAATGTTGATGATGATGTTTAATGTTGAAGAATATTTCCGCTGCAAAATTATTGATGTTTCATAAAGGATGTTGTTTATTAAATAGTTTTATATTTCCATTTAAGAAATTTTGAAAAGTATGTGACATGCCCGTTTGGTGATATACTCTGATTTATTATCTGTTATTTAATTGCTTTGGGATAACGAGGTGTTACAATTGGTATCAGAGCTGGGATCCGTCCGGCCAAGTAGTAGAGTCGTGTTGAGCCACCTAGGATAGAGTGTCAACTCTAATGTTGTCATTGTTGTTGTTCTGAATTGTTGTTTCTTATGTAGAATTTTTAGATGGCTGGTAGAAACGATGCTGCTTTAGCTGCTGCACTTGAGGCTGTTGCTCAAGCTGTAGGACAGCAACCGAATGCTGCTGGTAATGCTGGTGTGAGGATGTTGGAGAATTTCCTGAGAAACCATCCATTCAAAGGGAGGTATAACCCTGATGGAGCTCAGATGTGTCTCAAATAGGTTGAGAGGATTTTCAGAGTCATGCAATGTTGAGAGGTGCAGAAGGTGCGGTTTGGGACGCACATGTTAGCTGAGGAAGCCGATGACTGGTGGGTAAGTCTGTTACCTGTGCTTGAGCAGGATGGTGCTGAGGTGACCTGGGCTGTGTTAAGGAGAGAATTCCTGAATAGGTATTGTCCGGAGGATGTCCGAGGAAAGAAAGAGATTGAATTTCTGAGCTGAAACAGGGGATATGTTAGTTACAGAATATGCTGCTAAGTTTGTGGAACTTGCTAAGTTCTATCCTCACTATACTGCGGAGACACTGAGTTCTCCAAATGTATTAAGTTTGAGAATGGTTTGAGAGCTGACATCAAGAGAGCCATTGGTTATCAGAAGATTAAAAACTTCTCTGATTTGGTAAGCAGCTGCAGGATTTATGAGGAGGACACGAAAGCTCATACAAGGTGATGAGTGAACGTAGAGGTAAGGGACAGCACAGTCGTCCGAAGCCGTATAGTGCTCCTGCTGACAAGGGTAAGAAGAGGTTAAATGATGAGAGGAGGCCCAAGAGGAGAGATGCTCTACATATATTGTTTGTTTCAAGTGTGGCGAGAAAGGCCACAAAAGTAATGTTTGTGATAGAGATGAGAAGAAGTGCTTCAGGTGTGGTCAGAAAGGACACACATTAGCTGATTATTATGTTGAGGCCTTTGTGCCAGGATTTAATGTTGATGATGATGTTTAATGTTGAAGAATATTTCCGCTGCAAAATTATTGATGTTTCATAAAGGATGTTGTTTATTAAATAGTTTTATATTTCCATTTAAGAAATTTTAAAAAGTAGTGTGACATGCCCGTTTGGTGATATACTCTGATTTATTTTCTGTTATTTAATTGCTTTGGGATAACAGGGTGTTACAATTGGTATCAGAGCTGGGATCCGTCCGGCCAAGTAGTAGAGTCGTGTTGAGCCACCTAGGATAGAGTGTCAACTCTAATGTTGTCATTGTTGTTGTTCTGAATTGTTGTTTCTTATGTAGAATTTTTAGATGGCTGGTAGAAACGATGCTGCTTTAGCTGCTGCACTTGAGGCTGTTGCTCAAGCTGTAGGACAGCAACCGAATGCTGCTGGTAATGCTGGTGTGAGGATGTTGGAGACTTTCCTGAGAAACCATCCATTCAAAGGGAGGTATGACCCTGATGGAGCTCAGAAGTGGCTCAAAAGGTTGAGAGGATTTTCAGAGTCATGCAATGTTAGAGGTGCAGAAGGTGCGGTTTGGGACGCACATGTTAGCTGAGGAAGCCGATGACTGGTGGGTAAGTCTGTTACCTGTGCTTGAGCAGGATGGTGCTGAGGTGACCTGGGCTAGGTTAAGGAGAGAATTCCTGAATAGGTACTTTCCGGAGGATGTCGAGGAAAGAAAGAGATTGAATTTCTGGAGCTGAAACAGGGGATATGTTAGTTACAGAATATGCTGCTAAGTTTGTGGAACTTGCTAATTTCTATCCTCACTATACTGCGGAGACAGCTGAGTTCTCCAAATGTATTAAGTTTGAGAATGGTTTGAGAGCTGACATCAAGAGAGCCATTGGTTATCAGAAGATTAAAAACTTCTCTGATTTGGTAAGCAGCTGCAGGATTTATGAGGAGGACACGAAAGCTCATTACAAGTGATGAGTGAACGTAGAGGTAAGGGACAGCACAGTCGTCCGAAGCCGTATAGTGCTCCTGCTGACAAGGGTAAGAAGAGGTTAAATGATGAGAGGAGGCCCAAGAGGAGAGATGCTCCTACATATATTGTTTGTTTCAAGTGTGGCGAGAAAGGCCACAAAAGTAATGTTTGTGATAGAGATGAGAAGAAGTGCTTCAGGTGTGGTCAGAAAGGACACACATTAGCTGATTATTATGTTGAGGCCTTTGTGCCAGGATTTAATGTTGATGATGATGTTTAATGTTGAAGAATATTTCCGCTGCAAAATTATTGATGTTTCATAAAGGATGTTGTTTATTAAATAGTTTTATATTTCCATTTAAGAAATTTTGAAAAGTATGTGACATGCCCGTTTGGTGATATACTCTGATTTATTATCTGTTATTTAATTGCTTTGGGATAACGGGTGTTACAATTGGTATCAAAGCTGGGATCCGTCGGGCCAAGTAGTAGAGTCGTGTTGAGCCACCTAGGATAGAGTGTCAACTCTAATGTTGTCATTGTTGTTGTTCTGAATTGTTGTTTCTTATGTAGAATTTTGAGATGGCTGGTAGAAACGATGCTGCTTTAGCTGCTGCACTTGAGGCTGTTGCTCAAGCTGTAGGACAGCAACCGAATGCTGCTGGTAATGCTGGTGTGAGGATGTTGGAGACTTTCCTGAGAAACCATCCATTCAAAGGGAGGTATGACCCTGATGGAGCTCAGAAGTGGCTCAAAAGGTGAGAGGATTTTCAGAGTCATGCAATGTTCAGAGGTGCAGAAGGTGCGGTTTGGGACGCACATGTTAGCTGAGGAAGGCGATGACTAGTGGGTAAGTCTGTTACCTGTGCTTGAGCAGGATGGTGCTGAGGTGACCTGGGCTGTGTTCAGGAGAGAATTCCTGAATAGGTACTTTCCGGAGGATGTCGAGGAAAGAAAGAGATTGAATTTCTGAGCTGAAACAGGGGATATGTTAGTTACAGAATATGCTGCTAAGTTTGTGGAACTTGCTAATTTCTATCCTCACTATACTGCGGAGACAGCTGAGTTCTCCAAATGTATTAAGTTTGAGAATGGTTTGAGAGCTGACATCAAGAGAGCCATTGGTTATCAGAAGATTAAAAACTTCTCTGATTTGGTAAGCAGCTGCAGGATTTATGAGGAGGACACGAAAGCTCATTACAAGGTGATGAGTGAACGTAGAGGTAAGGGACAGCACAGTCGTCCGAAGCCGTATAGTGCTCCTGCTGACAAGGGTAAGAAGAGGTTAAATGATGAGAGGAGGCCCAAGAGGAGAGATGCTCCTACATATATTGTTTGTTTCAAGTGTGGCGAGAAAGGCCACAAAAGTAATGTTTGTGATAGAGATGAGAAGAAGTGCTTCAGGTGTGGTCAGAAAGGACACACATTAGCTGATTATTATGTTGAGGCCTTTGTGCCAGGATTTAATGTTGATGATGATGTTTAATGTTGAAGAATATTTCCGCTGCAAAATTATTGATGTTTCATAAAGGATGTTGTTATTAAATAGTTTTATATTTCCATTTAAGAAATTTTGAAAAGTAGTGTGACATGCCCGTTTGGTGATATACTCTGATTTATTATCTGTTATTTAATTGCTTTGGGATAACGGGTGTTACAATTGGTATCAAAGCTGGGATCCGTCGGGCCAAGTAGTAGAGTCGTGTTGAGCCACCTAGGATAGAGTGTCAACTCTAATGTTGTCTTTTTTTTTGTTCTGAATTGTTGTTTCTTATGTAGAATTTTTAGATGGCTGGTAGAAACGATGCTGCTTTAGCTGCTGCACTTGAGGCTGTTGCTCAAGCTGTAGGACAGCAACCGAATGCTGCTGGTAATGCTGGTGTGAGGATGTTGGAGAGCTTTCCTGAGAAACCATCCATTCAAAGGGAGGTATGACCCTGATGGAGCTCAGAAGTGGCTCAAAAGGTTGAGAGGATTTTCAGAGTCATGCAATGTTTAGAGGTGCAGAAGGTGCGGTTTGGGACGCACATGTTAGCTGAGGAAGCGGATGACTGGTGGGTAAGTCTGTTACCTGTGCTTGAGCAGGATGGTGCTGAGGTGACCTGGGCTGGTTAAGGAGAGAATTCCTGAATAGGTATTTCCGGAGGATGTCGAGGAAAGAAAGAGATTGAATTTCTGGAGCTGAAACAGGAGGATATGTTAGTTACAGAATATGCTGCTAAGTTTGTGGAACTTGCTAATTTCTATCCTCACTATACTGCGGAGACAGCTGAGTTCTCCAAATAGAATGGTTTGAGAGCTGACATCAAGAGAGCCATTGGTTATCAGAAGATTAAAAACTTCTCTGATTTGGTAAGCAGCTGCAGGATTATGAGGAGGACACGAAAGCTCATTACAAGGTGATGAGTGAACGTAGAGGTAAGGGACAGCACAGTCGTCCGAAGCCGTATAGTGCTCCTGCTGACAAGGGTAAGAAGAGGTTAAATGATGAGAGGAGGCCCAAGAGGAGAGATGCTCCTACATATATTGTTTGTTTCAAGTGTGGCGAGAAAGGCCACAAAAGTAATGTTTGTGATAGAGATGAGAAGAAGTGCTTCAGGTGTGGTCAGAAAGGACACACATTAGCTGATTATTATGTTGAGGCCTTTGTGCCAGGATTTAATGTTGATGATGATGTTTAATGTTGAAGAATATTTCCGCTGCAAAATTATTGATGTTTCATAAAGGATGTTGTTTATTAAATAGTTTATATTTCCATTTAAGAAATTTTGAAAAGTAGTGTGACATGCCCGTTTGGTGATATACTCTGATTTATTATCTGTTATTTAATTGCTTTGGGATAACGGGGTGTTACAATTGGTATCAGAGCTGGGATCCGTCCGGCCAAGTAGTAGAGTCGTGTTGAGCCACCTAGGATAGAGTGTCAACTCTAATGTTGTCTTTTTTTTTGTTCTGAATTGTTGTTTCTTATGTAGAATTTGAGATGGCTGGTAGAAACGATGCTGCTTTAGCTGCTGCACTTGAGGCTGTTGCTCAAGCTGTAGGACAGCAACCGAATGCTGCTGGTAATGCTGGTGTGAGGATGTTGGAGACTTTCCTGAGAAACCATCCATTCAAAGGGAGGTATGACCCTGATGGAGCTCAGAAGTGGCTCAAAAGGTTGAGAGGATTTTCAGAGTCATGCAATGTTGAGAGGTGCAGAAGGTGCGGTTTGGGACGCACATGTTAGCTAGGAAGCCGATGACTGGTGGGTAAGTCTGTTACCTGTGCTTGAGCAGGATGGTGCTGAGGTGACCTGGGCTGTGTTCAGGAGAGAATTCCTGAATAGGTACTTTCCGGAGGATGTCGAGGAAAGAAAGAGATTGAATTTCTGGAGCTGAAACAGGGGGATATGTTAGTTACAGAATATGCTGCTAAGTTTGTGGAACTTGCTAATTCTATCCTCACTATACTGCGGAGACAGCTGAGTTCTCCAAATGTATTAAGTTTGAGAATGGTTTGAGAGCTGACATCAAGAGAGCCATTGGTTATCAGAAGATTAAAAACTCTCTGATTTGGTAAGCAGCTGCAGGATTTATGAGGAGGACACGAAAGCTCATTACAAGGTGATGAGTGAACGTAGAGGTAAGGGACACACAGTCGTCCGAAGCCGTATAGTGCTCCTGCTGACAAGGGTAAGAAGAGGTTAAATGATGAGAGGAGGCCCAAGAGGAGAGATGCTCCTACATATATTGTTTGTTTCAAGTGTGGCGAGAAAGGCCACAAAAGTAATGTTTGTGATAGAGATGAGAAGAAGTGCTTCAGGTGTGGTCAGAAAGGACACACATTAGCTGATTATTATGTTGAGGCCTTTGTGCCAGGATTTAATGTTGATGATGATGTTTAATGTTGAAGAATATTTCCGCTGCAAAATTATTGATGTTCATAAAGGATGTTGTTTATTAAATAGTTTTATATTTCCATTTAAGAAATTTTGAAAAGTAGTGTGACATGCCCGTTTGGTGATATACTCTGATTTATTATCTGTTATTTAATTGCTTTGGGATAACGGGGTGTTACAATTGGTATCAGAGCTGGGTCCGTCCGGCCAAGTAGTAGAGTCGTGTTGAGCCACCTAGGATAGAGTGTCAACTCTAATGTTGTCTTTTTTTTTGTTCTGAATTGTTGTTTCTTATGTAGAATTTTGAGATGGCTGGTAGAAACGATGCTGCTTTAGCTGCTGCACTTGAGGCTGTTGCTCAAGCTGTAGGACAGCAACCGAATGCTGCTGGTAATGCTGGTGTGAGGATGTTGGAGACTTTCCTGAGAAACCATCCAACATTCAAAGGGAGGTATGACCCTGATGGAGCTCAGAAGTGGCTCAAAAAGGTTGAGAGGATTTTCAGAGTCATGCAAGAGGTGCAGAAGGTGCGGTTTGGGACGCACATGTTAGCTGAGGAAGCCGATGACTGGTGGGTAAGTCTGTTACCTGTGCTTGAGCAGGATGGTGCTGAGGTGACCTGGGCTGGGGTTAGGAGAGAATTCCTGAATAGGTACTGTCCGGAGGATGTCCGAGGAAAGAAAGAGATTGAATTTCTGGAGCTGAAACAGGGGGATATGTTAGTTACAGAATATGCTGCTAAGTTTGTGGAACTTGCTAATTCTATCCTCACTATACTGCGGAGACAGCTGAGTTCTCCAAATGTATTAAGTTTGAGAATGGTTTGAGAGCTGACATCAAGAGAGCCATTGGTTATCAGAAGATTAAAAACTTCTCTGATATGGTAAGCAGCTGCAGGATTTATGAGGAGGACACGAAAGCTCATTACAAGTGATGAGTGAACGTAGAGTAAGGGACACACAGTCGTCCGAAGCCGTATAGTGCTCTGCTGACAAGGGTAAGAAGAGGTTAAATGATGAGAGGAGGCCCAAGAGGAGAGATGCTCCTACATATATTGTTTGTTTCAAGTGTGGCGAGAAAGGCCACAAAAGTAATGTTTGTGATAGAGATGAGAAGAAGTGCTTCAGGTGTGGTCAGAAAGGACACACATTAGCTGATTATTATGTTGAGGCCTTTGTGCCAAGATTTAATGTTGATGATGATGTTTAATGTTGAAGAATATTTCCGCTGCAAAATTATTGATGTTTCAAAAGGATGTTGTTATTAAATAGTTTTATATTTCCATTTAAGAAATTTTGAAAAGTAGTGTGACATGCCCGTTTGATGATATACTCTGATTTATTATCTGTTATTTAATTGCTTTGGGATAACGAGGTATTACAATTGGTATCAGAGCTGGTGTCCGTCCGGCCAAGTAGTAGAGTCGTGTTGAGCCACCTAGGATAGAGTGTCAACTCTATGTTGTCTTTGTTGTTGTTCTGAATTGTTGTTTCTTATGTAGAATTTTGAGATGGCTGGTAGAAACGATGCTGCTTTAGCTGCTGCACTTGAGGCTGTTGCTCAAGCTGTAGGACAGCAACCTAATGCTGCTGGTAATGCTGGTGTGAGGATGTTGGAGACTTTCCTGAGAAACCATCCCAACATTTAAAGGAGGTATGACCCTGATGGAGCTCAGAAGTGGCTCAAAAAGGTTGAGAGGATTTTCAGAGTCATGCAATGTTAGAGGTGCAGAAGGTGCGTTTGGGACGCACATGTTAGCTGAGGAAGCCGATGACTGGTGGGTAAGTCTGTTACCTGTGCTTGAGCAGGATGGTGCTGAGTGACCTGGGCTGTGTTCAGGAGAGAATTCCTGAATAGGTACTTTCCGGAGGATGTCCGAGGAAAGAAAGAGATTGAATTTCTGGAGCTGAAACAGGGGGATATGTTAGTTACAGAATATGCTGCTAAGTTTGTGGAACTTGCTAATTTCTATCCTCACTATACTGCGGAGACAGCTGAGTTTCCAAATGTATTAAGTTTGAGAATGGTTTGAGAGCTGACATCAAGAGAGCCATTGGTTATCAGAAGATTAAAAACTTCTCTGATTGGTAAGCAGCTGCAGGATTTATGAGGAGGACACGAAAGCTCATTACAAGGTGATGAGTGAACGTAGAGGTAAGGGACACACAGTCGTCCGAAGCCGTATAGTGCTCCTGCTGACAAGGGTAAGAAGAGGTTAAATGATGAGAGGAGGCCCAAGAGGAGAGATGCTCCTACATATATTGTTTGTTTCAAGTGTGGCGAGAAAGGCCACAAAAGTAATGTTTGTGATAGAGATGAGAAGAAGTGCTTCAGGTGTGGTCAGAAAGGACACACATTAGCTGATTATTATGTTGAGGCCTTTGTGCCAAGATTTAATGTTGATGATGATGTTTAATGTTGAAGAATATTTCCGCTGCAAAATTATTGATGTTTCACAAAGGATGTTGTTTATTAAATAGTTTTATATTTCCATTTAAGAAATTTTGAAAAGTAGTGTGACATGCCCGTTTGATGATATACTCTGATTTATTATCTGTTATTTAATTGCTTTGGGATAACGGGGTGTTACAATTGGTATCAGAGCTGGTTTGTCCTTCCGGCCAAGTAGTAGAGTCGTGTTGAGCCACCTAGGATAGAGTGTCAACTCTAATGTTGTCTTTGTTGTTGTTGTTCTGAATTGTTGTTTCTTATGTAGAATTTTGAGATGGCTGGTAGAAACGATGCTGCTTTAGCTGCTGCACTTGAGGCTGTTGCTCAAGCTGTAGGACAGCAACCTAATGCTGCTGGTAATGCTGGTGTGAGGATGTTGGAGACTTTCCTGAGAAACCATCCACCAACATTCAAAGGGAGGTATGACCCTGATGGAGCTCAGAAGTGGCTCAAAAAGGTTGAGAGGATTTTCAGAGTCATGCAATGTTCAGAGGTGCAGAAGGTGCGGTTTGGGACGCACATGTTAGCTGAGGAAGCCGATGACTGGTGGGTAAGTCTGTTACCTGTGCTTGAGCAGGATGGTGCTGAGGTGACCTGGGCTGTGTTAGGAAAGAATTCCTGAATAGGTACTTTCCGGAGGATGTCCGAGGAAAGAAAGAGATTGAATTTCTGGAGCTGAAACAGGGGGATATGTTAGTTACAGAATATGCTGCTAAGTTTGTGGAACTTGCTAATTTCTATCCTCACTATACTGCGGAGACAGCTGAGTTATCCAAATGTATTAAGTTTGAGAATGGTTTGAGAGCTGACATCAAGAGAGCCATTGGTTATCAGAAGATTAAAAACTTCTCTGATATGGTAAGCAGCTGCAGGATTTATGAGGAGGACACGAAAGCTCATTACAAGGTGATGAGTGAACGTAGAGGTAAGGGACACACAGTCGTCCGAAGCCGTATAGTGCTCCTGCTGACAAGGGTAAGAAGAGGTTAAATGATGAGAGGAGGCCCAAGAGGAGAGATGCTCCTACATATATTGTTTGTTTCAAGTGTGGCGAGAAAGGCCACAAAAGTAATGTTTGTGATAGAGATGAGAAGAAGTGCTTCAGGTGTGGTCAGAAAGGACACACATTAGCTGATTATTATGTTGAGGCCTTTGTGCCAGATTTAATGTTGATGATGATGTTTAATGTTGAAGAATATTTCCGTTGCAAAATTATTGATGTTTCAAAAGGATGTTGTATATTAAATAGTTTTATATTTCCATTTAAGAAATTTTGAAAAGTAGTGTGACATGCCCGTTTGATGATATACTCTGATTTATTATCTGTTATTTAATTGCTTTGGGATAACGGGGTGTTACAATTGGTATCAGAGCTGGTTGGTCCGTCCGGCCAAGTAGTAGAGTCGTGTTGAGCCACCTAGGATAGAGTGTCAACTCCAATGTTGTCTTTGTTGTTGTCCTGAATTGTTGTTTCTTATGTAGAATTTTGAGATGGCTGGTAGAAACGATGCTGCTTTAGCTGCTGCACTTGAGGCTGTTGCTCAAGCTGTAGGACAGCAACCTAATGCTGCTGGTAATGCTGGTGTGAGGATGTTGGAGACTTTCCTGAGAAACCATCCACCAACATTCAAAGGGAGGTATGACCCTGATGGAGCTCAGAAGTGGCTCAAAAAGGTTGAGAGGATTTTCAGAGTCATGCAATGTTCAGAGGTGCAGAAGGTGCGTTTGGGACGCACATGTTAGCTGAGGAAGCCGATGACTGGTGGGTAAGTCTGTTACCTGTGCTTGAGCAGGATGGTGCTGAGGTGACCTGGGCTGGTTCAGGAGAGAATTCCTGAATAGGTACTTTCCGGAGGATGTCCGAGGAAAGAAAGAGATTGAATTTCTGGAGCTGAAACAGGGGGATATGTTAGTTACAGAATATGCTGCTAAGTTTGTGGAACTTGCTAATTTCTATCCTCACTATACTGCGGAGACAGCTGAGTTATCCAAATGTATTAAGTTTGAGAATGGTTTGAGAGCTGACATCAAGAGAGCCATTGGTTATCAGAAGATTAAAAACTTCTCTGATATGGTAAGCAGCTGCAGGATTTATGAGGAGGACACGAAAGCTCATTACAAGGTGATGAGTGAACGTAGAGTAAGGGACAACACAGTCGTCCGAAGCCGTATAGTGCTCCTGCTGACAAGGGTAAGAAGAGGTTAAATGATGAGAGGAGGCCCAAGAGGAGAGATGCTCCTACATATATTGTTTGTTTCAAGTGTGGCGAGAAAGGCCACAAAAGTAATGTTTGTGATAGAGATGAGAAGAAGTGCTTCAGGTGTGGTCAGAAAGGACACACATTAGCTGATTATTATGTTGAGGCCTTTGTGCCAGATTTAATGTTGATGATGATGTTTAATGTTGAAGAATATTTCCGCTGCAAAATTATTGATGTTTCAAAAAGGATGTTGTATATTAAATAGTTTTATATTTCCATTTAAGAAATTTTGAAAAGTAGTGTGACATGCCCGTTTGATGATATACTCTGATTTATTATCTGTTATTTAATTGCTTTGGGATAACGGGGTGTTACAATTGGTATCAGAGCTGGTTGGTCCGTCCGGCCAAGTAGTAGAGTCGTGTTGAGCCACCTAGGATAGAGTGTCAACTCCAATGTTGTCTTTGTTGTTGTCCTGAATTGTTGTTTCTTATGTAGAATTTTGAGATGGCTGGTAGAAACGATGCTGCTTTAGCTGCTGCACTTGAGGCTGTTGCTCAAGCTGTAGGACAGCAACCTAATGCTGCTGGTAATGCTGGTGTGAGGATGTTGGAGACTTTCCTGAGAAACCATCCACCAACATTCAAAGGGAGGTATGACCCTGATGGAGCTCAGAAGTGGCTCAAAAAGGTTGAGAGGATTTTCAGAGTCATGCAATGTTCAGAGGTGCAGAAGGTGCCGTTTGGGACGCACATGTTAGCTGAGGAAGCCGATGACTGGTGGGTAAGTCTGTTACCTGTGCTTGAGCAGGATGGTGCTGAGGTGACCTGGGCTGTGTTCAGGAGAGAATTCCTGAATAGGTACTTTCCGGAGGATGTCCGAGGAAAGAAAGAGATTGAATTTCTGGAGCTGAAACAGGGGGATATGTTAGTTACAGAATATGCTGCTAAGTTTGTGGAACTTGCTAATTTCTATCCTCACTATACTGCGGAGACAGCTGAGTTATCCAAATGTATTAAGTTTGAGAATGGTTTGAGAGCTGACATCAAGAGAGCCATTGGTTATCAGAAGATTAAAAACTTCTCTGATATGGTAAGCAGCTGCAGGATTTATGAGGAGGACACGAAAGCTCATTACAAGGTGATGAGTGAACGTAGAGGTAAGGGACAACACAGTCGTCCGAAGCCGTATAGTGCTCCTGCTGACAAGGGTAAGAAGAGGTTAAATGATGAGAGGAGGCCCAAGAGGAGAGATGCTCCTACATATATTGTTTGTTTCAAGTGTGGCGAGAAAGGCCACAAAAGTAATGTTTGTGATAGAGATGAGAAGAAGTGCTTCAGGTGTGGTCAGAAAGGACACACATTAGCTGATTATTATGTTGAGGCCTTTGTGCCAGATTTAATGTTGATGATGATGTTTAATGTTGAAGAATATTTCCGCTGCAAAATTATTGATGTTTCAAAAAGGATGTTGTATATTAAATAGTTTTATATTTCCATTTAAGAAATTTTGAAAAGTAGTGTGACATGCCCGTTTGATGATATACTCTGATTTATTATCTGTTATTTAATTGCTTTGGGATAACGGGGTGTTACAATTGGTATCAGAGCTGGTTGGTCCGTCCGGCCAAGTAGTAGAGTCGTGTTGAGCCACCTAGGATAGAGTGTCAACTCCAATGTTGTCTTTGTTGTTGTCCTGAATTGTTGTTTCTTATGTAGAATTTTGAGATGGCTGGTAGAAACGATGCTGCTTTAGCTGCTGCACTTGAGGCTGTTGCTCAAGCTGTAGGACAGCAACCTAATGCTGCTGGTAATGCTGGTGTGAGGATGTTGGAGACTTTCCTGAGAAACCATCCACCAACATTCAAAGGGAGGTATGACCCTGATGGAGCTCAGAAGTGGCTCAAAAAGGTTGAGAGGATTTTCAGAGTCATGCAATGTTCAGAGGTGCAGAAGGTGCCGTTTGGGACGCACATGTTAGCTGAGGAAGCCGATGACTGGTGGGTAAGTCTGTTACCTGTGCTTGAGCAGGATGGTGCTGAGGTGACCTGGGCTGTGTTCAGGAGAGAATTCCTGAATAGGTACTTTCCGGAGGATGTCCGAGGAAAGAAAGAGATTGAATTTCTGGAGCTGAAACAGGGGGATATGTTAGTTACAGAATATGCTGCTAAGTTTGTGGAACTTGCTAATTTCTATCCTCACTATACTGCGGAGACAGCTGAGTTATCCAAATGTATTAAGTTTGAGAATGGTTTGAGAGCTGACATCAAGAGAGCCATTGGTTATCAGAAGATTAAAAACTTCTCTGATATGGTAAGCAGCTGCAGGATTTATGAGGAGGACACGAAAGCTCATTACAAGGTGATGAGTGAACGTAGAGGTAAGGGACAACACAGTCGTCCGAAGCCGTATAGTGCTCCTGCTGACAAGGGTAAGAAGAGGTTAAATGATGAGAGGAGGCCCAAGAGGAGAGATGCTCCTACATATATTGTTTGTTTCAAGTGTGGCGAGAAAGGCCACAAAAGTAATGTTTGTGATAGAGATGAGAAGAAGTGCTTCAGGTGTGGTCAGAAAGGACACACATTAGCTGATTATTATGTTGAGGCCTTTGTGCCAGATTTAATGTTGATGATGATGTTTAATGTTGAAGAATATTTCCGCTGCAAAATTATTGATGTTTCAAAAAGGATGTTGTATATTAAATAGTTTTATATTTCCATTTAAGAAATTTTGAAAAGTAGTGTGACATGCCCGTTTGATGATATACTCTGATTTATTATCTGTTATTTAATTGCTTTGGGATAACGGGGTGTTACAATTGGTATCAGAGCTGGTTGGTCCGTCCGGCCAAGTAGTAGAGTCGTGTTGAGCCACCTAGGATAGAGTGTCAACTCCAATGTTGTCTTTGTTGTTGTCCTGAATTGTTGTTTCTTATGTAGAATTTTGAGATGGCTGGTAGAAACGATGCTGCTTTAGCTGCTGCACTTGAGGCTGTTGCTCAAGCTGTAGGACAGCAACCTAATGCTGCTGGTAATGCTGGTGTGAGGATGTTGGAGACTTTCCTGAGAAACCATCCACCAACATTCAAAGGGAGGTATGACCCTGATGGAGCTCAGAAGTGGCTCAAAAAGGTTGAGAGGATTTTCAGAGTCATGCAATGTTCAGAGGTGCAGAAGGTGCCGTTTGGGACGCACATGTTAGCTGAGGAAGCCGATGACTGGTGGGTAAGTCTGTTACCTGTGCTTGAGCAGGATGGTGCTGAGGTGACCTGGGCTGTGTTCAGGAGAGAATTCCTGAATAGGTACTTTCCGGAGGATGTCCGAGGAAAGAAAGAGATTGAATTTCTGGAGCTGAAACAGGGGGATATGTTAGTTACAGAATATGCTGCTAAGTTTGTGGAACTTGCTAATTTCTATCCTCACTATACTGCGGAGACAGCTGAGTTATCCAAATGTATTAAGTTTGAGAATGGTTTGAGAGCTGACATCAAGAGAGCCATTGGTTATCAGAAGATTAAAAACTTCTCTGATATGGTAAGCAGCTGCAGGATTTATGAGGAGGACACGAAAGCTCATTACAAGGTGATGAGTGAACGTAGAGGTAAGGGACAACACAGTCGTCCGAAGCCGTATAGTGCTCCTGCTGACAAGGGTAAGAAGAGGTTAAATGATGAGAGGAGGCCCAAGAGGAGAGATGCTCCTACATATATTGTTTGTTTCAAGTGTGGCGAGAAAGGCCACAAAAGTAATGTTTGTGATAGAGATGAGAAGAAGTGCTTCAGGTGTGGTCAGAAAGGACACACATTAGCTGATTATTATGTTGAGGCCTTTGTGCCAGATTTAATGTTGATGATGATGTTTAATGTTGAAGAATATTTCCGCTGCAAAATTATTGATGTTTCAAAAAGGATGTTGTATATTAAATAGTTTTATATTTCCATTTAAGAAATTTTGAAAAGTAGTGTGACATGCCCGTTTGATGATATACTCTGATTTATTATCTGTTATTTAATTGCTTTGGGATAACGGGGTGTTACAATTGGTATCAGAGCTGGTTGGTCCGTCCGGCCAAGTAGTAGAGTCGTGTTGAGCCACCTAGGATAGAGTGTCAACTCCAATGTTGTCTTTGTTGTTGTCCTGAATTGTTGTTTCTTATGTAGAATTTTGAGATGGCTGGTAGAAACGATGCTGCTTTAGCTGCTGCACTTGAGGCTGTTGCTCAAGCTGTAGGACAGCAACCTAATGCTGCTGGTAATGCTGGTGTGAGGATGTTGGAGACTTTCCTGAGAAACCATCCACCAACATTCAAAGGGAGGTATGACCCTGATGGAGCTCAGAAGTGGCTCAAAAAGGTTGAGAGGATTTTCAGAGTCATGCAATGTTCAGAGGTGCAGAAGGTGCCGTTTGGGACGCACATGTTAGCTGAGGAAGCCGATGACTGGTGGGTAAGTCTGTTACCTGTGCTTGAGCAGGATGGTGCTGAGGTGACCTGGGCTGTGTTCAGGAGAGAATTCCTGAATAGGTACTTTCCGGAGGATGTCCGAGGAAAGAAAGAGATTGAATTTCTGGAGCTGAAACAGGGGGATATGTTAGTTACAGAATATGCTGCTAAGTTTGTGGAACTTGCTAATTTCTATCCTCACTATACTGCGGAGACAGCTGAGTTATCCAAATGTATTAAGTTTGAGAATGGTTTGAGAGCTGACATCAAGAGAGCCATTGGTTATCAGAAGATTAAAAACTTCTCTGATATGGTAAGCAGCTGCAGGATTTATGAGGAGGACACGAAAGCTCATTACAAGGTGATGAGTGAACGTAGAGGTAAGGGACAACACAGTCGTCCGAAGCCGTATAGTGCTCCTGCTGACAAGGGTAAGAAGAGGTTAAATGATGAGAGGAGGCCCAAGAGGAGAGATGCTCCTACATATATTGTTTGTTTCAAGTGTGGCGAGAAAGGCCACAAAAGTAATGTTTGTGATAGAGATGAGAAGAAGTGCTTCAGGTGTGGTCAGAAAGGACACACATTAGCTGATTATTATGTTGAGGCCTTTGTGCCAGATTTAATGTTGATGATGATGTTTAATGTTGAAGAATATTTCCGCTGCAAAATTATTGATGTTTCAAAAAGGATGTTGTATATTAAATAGTTTTATATTTCCATTTAAGAAATTTTGAAAAGTAGTGTGACATGCCCGTTTGATGATATACTCTGATTTATTATCTGTTATTTAATTGCTTTGGGATAACGGGGTGTTACAATTGGTATCAGAGCTGGTTGGTCCGTCCGGCCAAGTAGTAGAGTCGTGTTGAGCCACCTAGGATAGAGTGTCAACTCAATGTTGTCTTTGTTGTTGTTCTGAATTGTTGTTTCTTATGTAGAATTTTGAGATGGCTGGTAGAAACGATGCTGCTTTAGCTGCTGCACTTGAGGCTGTTGCTCAAGCTGTAGGACAGCAACCTAATGCTGCTGGTAATGCTGGTGTGAGGATGTTGGAGACTTTCCTGAGAAACCATCCACCAACATTCAAAGGGAGGTATGACCCTGATGGAGCTCAGAAGTGGCTCAAAAAGGTTGAGAGGATTTTCAGAGTCATGCAATGTTCAGAGGTGCAGAAGGTGCCGTTTGGGACGCACATGTTAGCTGAGGAAGCCGATGACTGGTGGGTAAGTCTGTTACCTGTGCTTGAGCAGGATGGTGCTGAGGTGACCTGGGCTGTGTTCAGGAGAGAATTCCTGAATAGGTACTTTCCGGAGGATGTCCGAGGAAAGAAAGAGATTGAATTTCTGGAGCTGAAACAGGGGGATATGTTAGTTACAGAATATGCTGCTAAGTTTGTGGAACTTGCTAATTTCTATCCTCACTATACTGCGGAGACAGCTGAGTTATCCAAATGTATTAAGTTTGAGAATGGTTTGAGAGCTGACATCAAGAGAGCCATTGGTTATCAGAAGATTAAAAACTTCTCTGATATGGTAAGCAGCTGCAGGATTTATGAGGAGGACACGAAAGCTCATTACAAGGTGATGAGTGAACGTAGAGGTAAGGGACAACACAGTCGTCCGAAGCCGTATAGTGCTCCTGCTGACAAGGGTAAGAAGAGGTTAAATGATGAGAGGAGGCCCAAGAGGAGAGATGCTCCTACATATATTGTTTGTTTCAAGTGTGGCGAGAAAGGCCACAAAAGTAATGTTTGTGATAGAGATGAGAAGAAGTGCTTCAGGTGTGGTCAGAAAGGACACACATTAGCTGATTATTATGTTGAGGCCTTTGTGCCAAGATTTAATGTTGATGATGATGTTTAATGTTGAAGAATATTTCCGCTGCAAAATTATTGATGTTTCAAAGTATATTAAATAGTTTTATATTTCCATTTAAGAAATTTTGAAAAGTAGTGTGACATGCCCGTTTGATGATATACTCTGATTTATTATCTGTTATTTAATTGCTTTGGGATAACGGGGTGTTACAATTGGTATCAGAGCTGGTTGGTCCGTCCGGCCAAGTAGTAGAGTCGTGTTGAGCCACCTAGGATAGAGTGTCAACTCTAATGTTGTCTTTGTTGTTGTTGTTCTGAATTGTTGTTTCTTATGTAGAATTTTGAGATGGCTGGTAGAAACGATGCTGCTTTAGCTGCTGCACTTGAGGCTGTTGCTCAAGCTGTAGGACAGCAACCTAATGCTGCTGGTAATGCTGGTGTGAGGATGTTGGAGACTTTCCTGAGAAACCATCCACCAACATTCAAAGGGAGGTATGACCCTGATGGAGCTCAGAAGTGGCTCAAAAAGGTTGAGAGGATTTTCAGAGTCATGCAATGTTCAGAGGTGCAGAAGGTGCCGTTTGGGACGCACATGTTAGCTGAGGAAGCCGATGACTGGTGGGTAAGTCTGTTACCTGTGCTTGAGCAGGATGGTGCTGAGGTGACCTGGGCTGTGTTCAGGAGAGAATTCCTGAATAGGTACTTTCCGGAGGATGTCCGAGGAAAGAAAGAGATTGAATTTCTGGAGCTGAAACAGGGGGATATGTTAGTTACAGAATATGCTGCTAAGTTTGTGGAACTTGCTAATTTCTATCCTCACTATACTGCGGAGACAGCTGAGTTTCCAAATGTATTAAGTTTGAGAATGGTTTGAGAGCTGACATCAAGAGAGCCATTGGTTATCAGAAGATTAAAAACTTCTCTGATTTGGTAAGCAGCTGCAGGATTTATGAGGAGGACACGAAAGCTCATTACAAGGTGATGAGTGAACGTAGAGGTAAGGGACACACAGTCGTCCGAAGCCGTATAGTGCTCCTGCTGACAAGGGTAAGAAGAGGTTAAATGATGAGAGGAGGCCCAAGAGGAGAGATGCTCCTACATATATTGTTTGTTTCAAGTGTGGCGAGAAAGGCCACAAAAGTAATGTTTGTGATAGAGATGAGAAGAAGTGCTTCAGGTGTGGTCAGAAAGGACACACATTAGCTGATTATTATGTTGAGGCCTTTGTGCCAGATTTAATGTTGATGATGATGTTTAATGTTGAAGAATATTTCCGCTGCAAAATTATTGATGTTTCAAAAAGGATGTTGTATATTAAATAGTTTTATATTTCCATTTAAGAAATTTTGAAAAGTAGTGTGACATGCCCGTTTGATGATATACTCTGATTTATTATCTGTTATTTAATTGCTTTGGGATAACGGGGTGTTACAATTGGTATCAGAGCTGGTTGGTCCGTCCGGCCAAGTAGTAGAGTCGTGTTGAGCCACCTAGGATAGAGTGTCAACTCTAATGTTGTCTTTGTTGTTGTTCTGAATTGTTGTTTCTTATGTAGAATTTTGAGATGGCTGGTAGAAACGATGCTGCTTTAGCTGCTGCACTTGAGGCTGTTGCTCAAGCTGTAGGACAGCAACCTAATGCTGCTGGTAATGCTGGTGTGAGGATGTTGGAGACTTTCCTGAGAAACCATCCACCAACATTCAAAGGGAGGTATGACCCTGATGGAGCTCAGAAGTGGCTCAAAAAGGTTGAGAGGATTTTCAGAGTCATGCAATGTTCAGAGGTGCAGAAGGTGCGTTTGGGACGCACATGTTAGCTGAGGAAGCCGATGACTGGTGGGTAAGTCTGTTACCTGTGCTTGAGCAGGATGGTGCTGAGGTGACCTGGGCTGTGTTCAGGAGAGAATTCCTGAATAGGTACTTTCCGGAGGATGTCCGAGGAAAGAAAGAGATTGAATTTCTGGAGCTGAAACAGGGGGATATGTTAGTTACAGAATATGCTGCTAAGTTTGTGGAACTTGCTAATTTCTATCCTCACTATACTGCGGAGACAGCTGAGTTCTCCAAATGTATTAAGTTTGAGAATGGTTTGAGAGCTGACATCAAGAGAGCCATTGGTTATCAGAAGATTAAAAACTTCTCTGATTGGTAAGCAGCTGCAGGATTTATGAGGAGGACACGAAAGCTCATTACAAGGTGATGAGTGAACGTAGAGGTAAGGGACACACAGTCGTCCGAAGCCGTATAGTGCTCCTGCTGACAAGGGTAAGAAGAGGTTAAATGATGAGAGGAGGCCCAAGAGGAGAGATGCTCCTACATATATTGTTTGTTTCAAGTGTGGCGAGAAAGGCCACAAAAGTAATGTTTGTGATAGAGATGAGAAGAAGTGCTTCAGGTGTGGTCAGAAAGGACACACATTAGCTGATTATTATGTTGAGGCCTTTGTGCCAGATTTAATGTTGATGATGATGTTTAATGTTGAAGAATATTTCCGCTGCAAAATTATTGATGTTTCATAAAGGATGTTGTATATTAAATAGTTTTATATTTCCATTTAAGAAATTTTGAAAAGTAGTGTGACATGCCCGTTTGATGATATACTCTGATTTATTATCTGTTATTTAATTGCTTTGGGATAACGGGGTGTTACAATTGGTATCAGAGCTGGTTGGTCCGTCCGGCCAAGTAGTAGAGTCGTGTTGAGCCACCTAGGATAGAGTGTCAACTCTAATGTTGTCTTTGTTGTTGTTCTGAATTGTTGTTTCTTATGTAGAATTTTGAGATGGCTGGTAGAAACGATGCTGCTTTAGCTGCTGCACTTGAGGCTGTTGCTCAAGCTGTAGGACAGCAACCTAATGCTGCTGGTAATGCTGGTGTGAGGATGTTGGAGACTTTCCTGAGAAACCATCCACCAACATTCAAAGGGAGGTATGACCCTGATGGAGCTCAGAAGTGGCTCAAAAAGGTTGAGAGGATTTTCAGAGTCATGCAATGTTCAGAGGTGCAGAAGGTGCGTTTGGGACGCACATGTTAGCTGAGGAAGCCGATGACTGGTGGGTAAGTCTGTTACCTGTGCTTGAGCAGGATGGTGCTGAGGTGACCTGGGCTGTGTTCAGGAGAGAATTCCTGAATAGGTACTTTCCGGAGGATGTCCGAGGAAAGAAAGAGATTGAATTTCTGGAGCTGAAACAGGGGGATATGTTAGTTACAGAATATGCTGCTAAGTTTGTGGAACTTGCTAATTTCTATCCTCACTATACTGCGGAGACAGCTGAGTTCTCCAAATGTATTAAGTTTGAGAATGGTTTGAGAGCTGACATCAAGAGAGCCATTGGTTATCAGAAGATTAAAAACTTCTCTGATTGGTAAGCAGCTGCAGGATTTATGAGGAGGACACGAAAGCTCATTACAAGGTGATGAGTGAACGTAGAGGTAAGGGACACACAGTCGTCCGAAGCCGTATAGTGCTCCTGCTGACAAGGGTAAGAAGAGGTTAAATGATGAGAGGAGGCCCAAGAGGAGAGATGCTCCTACATATATTGTTTGTTTCAAGTGTGGCGAGAAAGGCCACAAAAGTAATGTTTGTGATAGAGATGAGAAGAAGTGCTTCAGGTGTGGTCAGAAAGGACACACATTAGCTGATTATTATGTTGAGGCCTTTGTGCCAGATTTAATGTTGATGATGATGTTTAATGTTGAAGAATATTTCCGCTGCAAAATTATTGATGTTTCATAAAGGATGTTGTATATTAAATAGTTTTATATTTCCATTTAAGAAATTTTGAAAAGTAGTGTGACATGCCCGTTTGATGATATACTCTGATTTATTATCTGTTATTTAATTGCTTTGGGATAACGGGGTGTTACAATTGGTATCAGAGCTGGTTGGTCCGTCCGGCCAAGTAGTAGAGTCGTGTTGAGCCACCTAGGATAGAGTGTCAACTCTAATGTTGTCTTTGTTGTTGTTCTGAATTGTTGTTTCTTATGTAGAATTTTGAGATGGCTGGTAGAAACGATGCTGCTTTAGCTGCTGCACTTGAGGCTGTTGCTCAAGCTGTAGGACAGCAACCTAATGCTGCTGGTAATGCTGGTGTGAGGATGTTGGAGACTTTCCTGAGAAACCATCCACCAACATTCAAAGGGAGGTATGACCCTGATGGAGCTCAGAAGTGGCTCAAAAAGGTTGAGAGGATTTTCAGAGTCATGCAATGTTCAGAGGTGCAGAAGGTGCGGTTTGGGACGCACATGTTAGCTGAGGAAGCCGATGACTGGTGGGTAAGTCTGTTACCTGTGCTTGAGCAGGATGGTGCTGAGGTGACCTGGGCTGTGTTCAGGAGAGAATTCCTGAATAGGTACTTTCCGGAGGATGTCCGAGGAAAGAAAGAGATTGAATTTCTGGAGCTGAAACAGGGGGATATGTTAGTTACAGAATATGCTGCTAAGTTTGTGGAACTTGCTAATTTCTATCCTCACTATACTGCGGAGACAGCTGAGTTCTCCAAATGTATTAAGTTTGAGAATGGTTTGAGAGCTGACATCAAGAGAGCCATTGGTTATCAGAAGATTAAAAACTTCTCTGATTTGGTAAGCAGCTGCAGGATTTATGAGGAGGACACGAAAGCTCATTACAAGGTGATGAGTGAACGTAGAGGTAAGGGACACACAGTCGTCCGAAGCCGTATAGTGCTCCTGCTGACAAGGGTAAGAAGAGGTTAAATGATGAGAGGAGGCCCAAGAGGAGAGATGCTCCTACATATATTGTTTGTTTCAAGTGTGGCGAGAAAGGCCACAAAAGTAATGTTTGTGATAGAGATGAGAAGAAGTGCTTCAGGTGTGGTCAGAAAGGACACACATTAGCTGATTATTATGTTGAGGCCTTTGTGCCAGGATTTAATGTTGATGATGATGTTTAATGTTGAAGAATATTTCCGCTGCAAAATTATTGATGTTTCATAAAGGATGTTGTTATTAAATAGTTTTATATTTCCATTTAAGAAATTTTGAAAAGTAGTGTGACATGCCCGTTTGATGATATACTCTGATTTATTATCTGTTATTTAATTGCTTTGGGATAACGGGGTGTTACAATTGGTATCAGAGCTGGTTGGTCCGTCCGGCCAAGTAGTAGAGTCGTGTTGAGCCACCTAGGATAGAGTGTCAACTCTAATGTTGTCTTTGTTGTTGTTCTGAATTGTTGTTTCTTATGTAGAATTTTGAGATGGCTGGTAGAAACGATGCTGCTTTAGCTGCTGCACTTGAGGCTGTTGCTCAAGCTGTAGGACAGCAACCTAATGCTGCTGGTAATGCTGGTGTGAGGATGTTGGAGACTTTCCTGAGAAACCATCCACCAACATTCAAAGGGAGGTATGACCCTGATGGAGCTCAGAAGTGGCTCAAAAAGGTTGAGAGGATTTTCAGAGTCATGCAATGTTCAGAGGTGCAGAAGGTGCGGTTTGGGACGCACATGTTAGCTGAGGAAGCCGATGACTGGTGGGTAAGTCTGTTACCTGTGCTTGAGCAGGATGGTGCTGAGGTGACCTGGGCTGTGTTCAGGAGAGAATTCCTGAATAGGTACTTTCCGGAGGATGTCCGAGGAAAGAAAGAGATTGAATTTCTGGAGCTGAAACAGGGGGATATGTTAGTTACAGAATATGCTGCTAAGTTTGTGGAACTTGCTAATTTCTATCCTCACTATACTGCGGAGACAGCTGAGTTCTCCAAATGTATTAAGTTTGAGAATGGTTTGAGAGCTGACATCAAGAGAGCCATTGGTTATCAGAAGATTAAAAACTTCTCTGATTTGGTAAGCAGCTGCAGGATTTATGAGGAGGACACGAAAGCTCATTACAAGGTGATGAGTGAACGTAGAGGTAAGGGACACACAGTCGTCCGAAGCCGTATAGTGCTCCTGCTGACAAGGGTAAGAAGAGGTTAAATGATGAGAGGAGGCCCAAGAGGAGAGATGCTCCTACATATATTGTTTGTTTCAAGTGTGGCGAGAAAGGCCACAAAAGTAATGTTTGTGATAGAGATGAGAAGAAGTGCTTCAGGTGTGGTCAGAAAGGACACACATTAGCTGATTATTATGTTGAGGCCTTTGTGCCAGGATTTAATGTTGATGATGATGTTTAATGTTGAAGAATATTTCCGCTGCAAAATTATTGATGTTTCATAAAGGATGTTGTTTATTAAATAGTTTTATATTTCCATTTAAGAAATTTTGAAAAGTAGTGTGACATGCCCGTTTGATGATATACTCTGATTTATTATCTGTTATTTAATTGCTTTGGGATAACGGGGTGTTACAATTGGTATCAGAGCTGGTTGGTCCGTCCGGCCAAGTAGTAGAGTCGTGTTGAGCCACCTAGGATAGAGTGTCAACTCTAATGTTGTCTTTGTTGTTGTTCTGAATTGTTGTTTCTTATGTAGAATTTTGAGATGGCTGGTAGAAACGATGCTGCTTTAGCTGCTGCACTTGAGGCTGTTGCTCAAGCTGTAGGACAGCAACCTAATGCTGCTGGTAATGCTGGTGTGAGGATGTTGGAGACTTTCCTGAGAAACCATCCACCAACATTCAAAGGGAGGTATGACCCTGATGGAGCTCAGAAGTGGCTCAAAAAGGTTGAGAGGATTTTCAGAGTCATGCAATGTTCAGAGGTGCAGAAGGTGCGGTTTGGGACGCACATGTTAGCTGAGGAAGCCGATGACTGGTGGGTAAGTCTGTTACCTGTGCTTGAGCAGGATGGTGCTGAGGTGACCTGGGCTGTGTTCAGGAGAGAATTCCTGAATAGGTACTTTCCGGAGGATGTCCGAGGAAAGAAAGAGATTGAATTTCTGGAGCTGAAACAGGGGGATATGTTAGTTACAGAATATGCTGCTAAGTTTGTGGAACTTGCTAATTTCTATCCTCACTATACTGCGGAGACAGCTGAGTTCTCCAAATGTATTAAGTTTGAGAATGGTTTGAGAGCTGACATCAAGAGAGCCATTGGTTATCAGAAGATTAAAAACTTCTCTGATTTGGTAAGCAGCTGCAGGATTTATGAGGAGGACACGAAAGCTCATTACAAGGTGATGAGTGAACGTAGAGGTAAGGGACAGCACAGTCGTCCGAAGCCGTATAGTGCTCCTGCTGACAAGGGTAAGAAGAGGTTAAATGATGAGAGGAGGCCCAAGAGGAGAGATGCTCCTACATATATTGTTTGTTTCAAGTGTGGCGAGAAAGGCCACAAAAGTAATGTTTGTGATAGAGATGAGAAGAAGTGCTTCAGGTGTGGTCAGAAAGGACACACATTAGCTGATTATTATGTTGAGGCCTTTGTGCCAGATTTAATGTTGATGATGATGTTTAATGTTGAAGAATATTTCCGCTGCAAAATTATTGATGTTTCATAAAGGATGTTGTTATTAAATAGTTTTATATTTCCATTTAAGAAATTTTGAAAAGTAGTGTGACATGCCCGTTTGATGATATACTCTGATTTATTATCTGTTATTTAATTGCTTTGGGATAACGGGGTGTTACAATTGGTATCAGAGCTGGTTGGTCCGTCCGGCCAAGTAGTAGAGTCGTGTTGAGCCACCTAGGATAGAGTGTCAACTCTAATGTTGTCTTTGTTGTTGTTCTGAATTGTTGTTTCTTATGTAGAATTTTGAGATGGCTGGTAGAAACGATGCTGCTTTAGCTGCTGCACTTGAGGCTGTTGCTCAAGCTGTAGGACAGCAACCTAATGCTGCTGGTAATGCTGGTGTGAGGATGTTGGAGACTTTCCTGAGAAACCATCCACCAACATTCAAAGGGAGGTATGACCCTGATGGAGCTCAGAAGTGGCTCAAAAAGGTTGAGAGGATTTTCAGAGTCATGCAATGTTCAGAGGTGCAGAAGGTGCGGTTTGGGACGCACATGTTAGCTGAGGAAGCCGATGACTGGTGGGTAAGTCTGTTACCTGTGCTTGAGCAGGATGGTGCTGAGGTGACCTGGGCTGTGTTCAGGAGAGAATTCCTGAATAGGTACTTTCCGGAGGATGTCCGAGGAAAGAAAGAGATTGAATTTCTGGAGCTGAAACAGGGGGATATGTTAGTTACAGAATATGCTGCTAAGTTTGTGGAACTTGCTAATTTCTATCCTCACTATACTGCGGAGACAGCTGAGTTCTCCAAATGTATTAAGTTTGAGAATGGTTTGAGAGCTGACATCAAGAGAGCCATTGGTTATCAGAAGATTAAAAACTTCTCTGATTTGGTAAGCAGCTGCAGGATTTATGAGGAGGACACGAAAGCTCATTACAAGGTGATGAGTGAACGTAGAGGTAAGGGACAGCACAGTCGTCCGAAGCCGTATAGTGCTCCTGCTGACAAGGGTAAGAAGAGGTTAAATGATGAGAGGAGGCCCAAGAGGAGAGATGCTCCTACATATATTGTTTGTTTCAAGTGTGGCGAGAAAGGCCACAAAAGTAATGTTTGTGATAGAGATGAGAAGAAGTGCTTCAGGTGTGGTCAGAAAGGACACACATTAGCTGATTATTATGTTGAGGCCTTTGTGCCAGGATTTAATGTTGATGATGATGTTTAATGTTGAAGAATATTTCCGCTGCAAAATTATTGATGTTTCATAAAGGATGTTGTTATTAAATAGTTTTATATTTCCATTTAAGAAATTTTGAAAAGTAGTGTGACATGCCCGTTTGTTGATATACTCTGATTTATTATCTGTTATTTAATTGCTTTGGGATAACGGGGTGTTACAATTGGTATCAGAGCTGGTTGGTCCGTCCGGCCAAGTAGTAGAGTCGTGTTGAGCCACCTAGGATAGAGTGTCAACTCTAATGTTGTCTTTGTTGTTGTTCTGAATTGTTGTTTCTTATGTAGAATTTTGAGATGGCTGGTAGAAACGATGCTGCTTTAGCTGCTGCACTTGAGGCTGTTGCTCAAGCTGTAGGACAGCAACCTAATGCTGCTGGTAATGCTGGTGTGAGGATGTTGGAGACTTTCCTGAGAAACCATCCACCAACATTCAAAGGGAGGTATGACCCTGATGGAGCTCAGAAGTGGCTCAAAAAGGTTGAGAGGATTTTCAGAGTCATGCAATGTTCAGAGGTGCAGAAGGTGCGGTTTGGGACGCACATGTTAGCTGAGGAAGCCGATGACTGGTGGGTAAGTCTGTTACCTGTGCTTGAGCAGGATGGTGCTGAGGTGACCTGGGCTGTGTTCAGGAGAGAATTCCTGAATAGGTACTTTCCGGAGGATGTCCGAGGAAAGAAAGAGATTGAATTTCTGGAGCTGAAACAGGGGGATATGTTAGTTACAGAATATGCTGCTAAGTTTGTGGAACTTGCTAATTTCTATCCTCACTATACTGCGGAGACAGCTGAGTTCTCCAAATGTATTAAGTTTGAGAATGGTTTGAGAGCTGACATCAAGAGAGCCATTGGTTATCAGAAGATTAAAAACTTCTCTGATTTGGTAAGCAGCTGCAGGATTTATGAGGAGGACACGAAAGCTCATTACAAGGTGATGAGTGAACTAGAGGTAAGGGACAGCACAGTCGTCCGAAGCCGTATAGTGCTCCTGCTGACAAGGGTAAGAAGAGGTTAAATGATGAGAGGAGGCCCAAGAGGAGAGATGCTCCTACATATATTGTTTGTTTCAAGTGTGGCGAGAAAGGCCACAAAAGTAATGTTTGTGATAGAGATGAGAAGAAGTGCTTCAGGTGTGGTCAGAAAGGACACACATTAGCTGATTATTATGTTGAGGCCTTTGTGCCAGGATTTAATGTTGATGATGATGTTTAATGTTGAAGAATATTTCCGCTGCAAAATTATTGATGTTTCATAAAGATGTTGTTATTAAATAGTTTTATATTTCCATTTAAGAAATTTTGAAAAGTAGTGTGACATGCCCGTTTGTTGATATACTCTGATTTATTATCTGTTATTTAATTGCTTTGGGATAACGGGGTGTTACAATTGGTATCAGAGCTGGTTGGTCCGTCCGGCCAAGTAGTAGAGTCGTGTTGAGCCACCTAGGATAGAGTGTCAACTCTAATGTTGTCTTTGTTGTTGTTCTGAATTGTTGTTTCTTATGTAGAATTTTGAGATGGCTGGTAGAAACGATGCTGCTTTAGCTGCTGCACTTGAGGCTGTTGCTCAAGCTGTAGGACAGCAACCTAATGCTGCTGGTAATGCTGGTGTGAGGATGTTGGAGACTTTCCTGAGAAACCATCCACCAACATTCAAAGGGAGGTATGACCCTGATGGAGCTCAGAAGTGGCTCAAAAAGGTTGAGAGGATTTTCAGAGTCATGCAATGTTCAGAGGTGCAGAAGGTGCGGTTTGGGACGCACATGTTAGCTGAGGAAGCCGATGACTGGTGGGTAAGTCTGTTACCTGTGCTTGAGCAGGATGGTGCTGAGGTGACCTGGGCTGTGTTCAGGAGAGAATTCCTGAATAGGTACTTTCCGGAGGATGTCCGAGGAAAGAAAGAGATTGAATTTCTGGAGCTGAAACAGGGGGATATGTTAGTTACAGAATATGCTGCTAAGTTTGTGGAACTTGCTAATTTCTATCCTCACTATACTGCGGAGACAGCTGAGTTCTCCAAATGTATTAAGTTTGAGAATGGTTTGAGAGCTGACATCAAGAGAGTCATTGGTTATCAGAAGATTAAAAACTTCTCTGATTTGGTAAGCAGCTGCAGGATTTATGAGGAGGACACGAAAGCTCATTACAAGGTGATGAGTGAACCAAGAGGTAAGGGACAGCATAGTCGTCCAAAGCCGTATCATGCTCCTGCTGACAAGGGTAAGAAGAGGTTAAATGATGAGAGGAGGCCCAAGAGGAGAGATGCTCCTACATATATTGTTTGTTTCAAGTGTGGCGAGAAAGGCCACAAAAGTAATGTTTGTGATAGAGATGAGAAGAAGTGCTTCAGGTGTGGTCAGAAAGGACACACATTAGCTGATTATTATGTTGAGGCCTTTGTGCCAGGATTTAATGTTGATGATGATGTTTAATGTTGAAGAATATTTCCGCTGCAAAATTATTGATGTTTCATAAAGGATGTTGTTTATTAAATAGTTTTATATTTCCATTTAAGAAATTTTGAAAAGTAGTGTGACATGCCCGTTTGTTGATATACTCTGATTTATTATCTGTTATTTAATTGCTTTGGGATAACGGGGTGTTACAATTGGTATCAGAGCTGGTTGGTCCGTCCGGCCAAGTAGTAGAGTCGTGTTGAGCCACCTAGGATAGAGTGTCAACTCTAATGTTGTCTTTGTTGTTGTTCTGAATTGTTGTTTCTTATGTAGAATTTTGAGATGGCTGGTAGAAACGATGCTGCTTTAGCTGCTGCACTTGAGGCTGTTGCTCAAGCTGTAGGACAGCAACCTAATGCTGCTGGTAATGCTGGTGTGAGGATGTTGGAGACTTTCCTGAGAAACCATCCACCAACATTCAAAGGGAGGTATGACCCTGATGGAGCTCAGAAGTGGCTCAAAAAGGTTGAGAGGATTTTCAGAGTCATGCAATGTTCAGAGGTGCAGAAGGTGCGGTTTGGGACGCACATGTTAGCTGAGGAAGCCGATGACTGGTGGGTAAGTCTGTTACCTGTGCTTGAGCAGGATGGTGCTGAGGTGACCTGGGCTGTGTTCAGGAGAGAATTCCTGAATAGGTACTTTCCGGAGGATGTCCGAGGAAAGAAAGAGATTGAATTTCTGGAGCTGAAACAGGGGGATATGTTAGTTACAGAATATGCTGCTAAGTTTGTGGAACTTGCTAATTTCTATCCTCACTATACTGCGGAGACAGCTGAGTTCTCCAAATGTATTAAGTTTGAGAATGGTTTGAGAGCTGACATCAAGAGAGCCATTGGTTATCAGAAGATTAAAAACTTCTCTGATTTGGTAAGCAGCTGCAGGATTTATGAGGAGGACACGAAAGCTCATTACAAGGTGATGAGTGAACCAAGAGGTAAGGGACAGCACAGTCGTCCGAAGCCGTATAGTGCTCCTGCTGACAAGGGTAAGAAGAGGTTAAATGATGAGAGGAGGCCCAAGAGGAGAGATGCTCCTACATATATTGTTTGTTTCAAGTGTGGCGAGAAAGGCCACAAAAGTAATGTTTGTGATAGAGATGAGAAGAAGTGCTTCAGGTGTGGTCAGAAAGGACACACATTAGCTGATTATTATGTTGAGGCCTTTGTGCCAGGATTTAATGTTGATGATGATGTTTAATGTTGAAGAATATTTCCGCTGCAAAATTATTGATGTTTCATAAATGATGATGATATTAAATAGTTTTATATTTCCATTTAAGAAATTTTGAAAAGTAGTGTGACATGCCCGTTTGTTGATATACTCTGATTTATTATCTGTTATTTAATTGCTTTGGGATAACGGGGTGTTACAATTGGTATCAGAGCTGGTTGGTCCGTCCGGCCAAGTAGTAGAGTCGTGTTGAGCCACCTAGGATAGAGTGTCAACTCTAATGTTGTCTTTGTTGTTGTTCTGAATTGTTGTTTCTTATGTAGAATTTTGAGATGGCTGGTAGAAACGATGCTGCTTTAGCTGCTGCACTTGAGGCTGTTGCTCAAGCTGTAGGACAGCAACCTAATGCTGCTGGTAATGCTGGTGTGAGGATGTTGGAGACTTTCCTGAGAAACCATCCACCAACATTCAAAGGGAGGTATGACCCTGATGGAGCTCAGAAGTGGCTCAAAAAGGTTGAGAGGATTTTCAGAGTCATGCAATGTTCAGAGGTGCAGAAGGTGCGGTTTGGGACGCACATGTTAGCTGAGGAAGCCGATGACTGGTGGGTAAGTCTGTTACCTGTGCTTGAGCAGGATGGTGCTGAGGTGACCTGGGCTGTGTTCAGGAGAGAATTCCTGAATAGGTACTTTCCGGAGGATGTCCGAGGAAAGAAAGAGATTGAATTTCTGGAGCTGAAACAGGGGGATATGTTAGTTACAGAATATGCTGCTAAGTTTGTGGAACTTGCTAATTTCTATCCTCACTATACTGCGGAGACAGCTGAGTTCTCCAAATGTATTAAGTTTGAGAATGGTTTGAGAGCTGACATCAAGAGAGCCATTGGTTATCAGAAGATTAAAAACTTCTCTGATTTGGTAAGCAGCTGCAGGATTTATGAGGAGGACACGAAAGCTCATTACAAGGTGATGAGTGAACGTAGAGGTAAGGGACAGCACAGTCGTCCGAAGCCGTATCATGCTCCTGCTGACAAGGGTAAGAAGAGGTTAAATGATGAGAGGAGGCCCAAGAGGAGAGATGCTCCTACATATATTGTTTGTTTCAAGTGTGGCGAGAAAGGCCACAAAAGTAATGTTTGTGATAGAGATGAGAAGAAGTGCTTCAGGTGTGGTCAGAAAGGACACACATTAGCTGATTATTATGTTGAGGCCTTTGTGCCAGGATTTAATGTTGATGATGATGTTTAATGTTGAAGAATATTTCCGCTGCAAAATTATTGATGTTTCATAAAGATGTTGTTTATTAAATAGTTTTATATTTCCATTTAAGAAATTTTGAAAAGTAGTGTGACATGCCCGTTTGGTGATATACTCTGATTTATTATCTGTTATTTAATTGCTTTGGGATAACGGGGTGTTACAATTGGTATCAGAGCTGGTTGGTCCGTCCGGCCAAGTAGTAGAGTCGTGTTGAGCCACCTAGGATAGAGTGTCAACTCTAATGTTGTCTTTGTTGTTGTTCTGAATTGTTGTTTCTTATGTAGAATTTTGAGATGGCTGGTAGAAACGATGCTGCTTTAGCTGCTGCACTTGAGGCTGTTGCTCAAGCTGTAGGACAGCAACCTAATGCTGCTGGTAATGCTGGTGTGAGGATGTTGGAGACTTTCCTGAGAAACCATCCACCAACATTCAAAGGGAGGTATGACCCTGATGGAGCTCAGAAGTGGCTCAAAAAGGTTGAGAGGATTTCAGAGTCATGCAATGTTCAGAGGTGCAGAAGGTGCGGTTTGGGACGCACATGTTAGCTGAGGAAGCCGATGACTGGTGGGTAAGTCTGTTACCTGTGCTTGAGCAGGATGGTGCTGAGGTGACCTGGGCTGTGTTCAGGAGAGAATTCCTGAATAGGTACTTTCCGGAGGATGTCCGAGGAAAGAAAGAGATTGAATTTCTGGAGCTGAAACAGGGGGATATGTTAGTTACAGAATATGCTGCTAAGTTTGTGGAACTTGCTAATTTCTATCCTCACTATACTGCGGAGACAGCTGAGTTCTCCAAATGTATTAAGTTTGAGAATGGTTTGAGAGCTGACATCAAGAGAGCCATTGGTTATCAGAAGATTAAAAACTTCTCTGATTTGGTAAGCAGCTGCAGGATTTATGAGGAGGACACGAAAGCTCATTACAAGGTGATGAGTGAACGTAGAGGTAAGGGACAGCACAGTCGTCCAAAGCCGTATCATGCTCCTGCTGACAAGGGTAAGAAGAGGTTAAATGATGAGAGGAGGCCCAAGAGGAGAGATGCTCCTACATATATTGTTTGTTTCAAGTGTGGCGAGAAAGGCCACAAAAGTAATGTTTGTGATAGAGATGAGAAGAAGTGCTTCAGGTGTGGTCAGAAAGGACACACATTAGCTGATTATTATGTTGAGGCCTTTGTGCCAGGATTTAATGTTGATGATGATGTTTAATGTTGAAGAATATTTCCGCTGCAAAATTATTGATGTTTCATAAATGATGTTGTTTATTAAATAGTTTTATATTTCCATTTAAGAAATTTTGAAAAGTAGTGTGACATGCCCGTTTGGTGATATACTCTGATTTATTATCTGTTATTTAATTGCTTTGGGATAACGGGGTGTTACAATTGGTATCAGAGCTGGTTGGTCCGTCCGGCCAAGTAGTAGAGTCGTGTTGAGCCACCTAGGATAGAGTGTCAACTCTAATGTTGTCTTTGTTGTTGTTCTGAATTGTTGTTTCTTATGTAGAATTTTGAGATGGCTGGTAGAAACGATGCTGCTTTAGCTGCTGCACTTGAGGCTGTTGCTCAAGCTGTAGGACAGCAACCTAATGCTGCTGGTAATGCTGGTGTGAGGATGTTGGAGACTTTCCTGAGAAACCATCCACCAACATTCAAAGGGAGGTATGACCCTGATGGAGCTCAGAAGTGGCTCAAAAAGGTTGAGAGGATTTTCAGAGTCATGCAATGTTCAGAGGTGCAGAAGGTGCGGTTTGGGACGCACATGTTAGCTGAGGAAGCCGATGACTGGTGGGTAAGTCTGTTACCTGTGCTTGAGCAGGATGGTGCTGAGGTGACCTGGGCTGTGTTCAGGAGAGAATTCCTGAATAGGTACTTTCCGGAGGATGTCCGAGGAAAGAAAGAGATTGAATTTCTGGAGCTGAAACAGGGGGATATGTTAGTTACAGAATATGCTGCTAAGTTTGTGGAACTTGCTAATTTCTATCCTCACTATACTGCGGAGACAGCTGAGTTCTCCAAATGTATTAAGTTTGAGAATGGTTTGAGAGCTGACATCAAGAGAGCCATTGGTTATCAGAAGATTAAAACTTCTCTGATTTGGTAAGCAGCTGCAGGATTTATGAGGAGGACACGAAAGCTCATTACAAGGTGATGAGTGAACTAGAGGTAAGGGACAGCACAGTCGTCCGAAGCCGTATAGTGCTCCTGCTGACAAGGGTAAGAAGAGGTTAAATGATGAGAGGAGGCCCAAGAGGAGAGATGCTCCTACATATATTGTTTGTTTCAAGTGTGGCGAGAAAGGCCACAAAAGTAATGTTTGTGATAGAGATGAGAAGAAGTGCTTCAGGTGTGGTCAGAAAGGACACACATTAGCTGATTATTATGTTGAGGCCTTTGTGCCAGGATTTAATGTTGATGATGATGTTTAATGTTGAAGAATATTTCCGCTGCAAAATTATTGATGTTTCATAAAGATGTTGTTTATTAAATAGTTTTATATTTCCATTTAAGAAATTTTGAAAAGTAGTGTGACATGCCCGTTTGGTGATATACTCTGATTTATTATCTGTTATTTAATTGCTTTGGGATAACGGGGTGTTACAATTGGTATCAGAGCTGGTTGGTCCGTCCGGCCAAGTAGTAGAGTCGTGTTGAGCCACCTAGGATAGAGTGTCAACTCTAATGTTGTCTTTGTTGTTGTTCTGAATTGTTGTTTCTTATGTAGAATTTTGAGATGGCTGGTAGAAACGATGCTGCTTTAGCTGCTGCACTTGAGGCTGTTGCTCAAGCTGTAGGACAGCAACCTAATGCTGCTGGTAATGCTGGTGTGAGGATGTTGGAGACTTTCCTGAGAAACCATCCACCAACATTCAAAGGGAGGTATGACCCTGATGGAGCTCAGAAGTGGCTCAAAAAGGTTGAGAGGATTTTCAGAGTCATGCAATGTTCAGAGGTGCAGAAGGTGCGGTTTGGGACGCACATGTTAGCTGAGGAAGCCGATGACTGGTGGGTAAGTCTGTTACCTGTGCTTGAGCAGGATGGTGCTGAGGTGACCTGGGCTGTGTTCAGGAGAGAATTCCTGAATAGGTACTTTCCGGAGGATGTCCGAGGAAAGAAAGAGATTGAATTTCTGGAGCTGAAACAGGGGGATATGTTAGTTACAGAATATGCTGCTAAGTTTGTGGAACTTGCTAATTTCTATCCTCACTATACTGCGGAGACAGCTGAGTTCTCCAAATGTATTAAGTTTGAGAATGGTTTGAGAGCTGACATCAAGAGAGCCATTGGTTATCAGAAGATTAAAAACTTCTCTGATTTGGTAAGCAGCTGCAGGATTTATGAGGAGGACACGAAAGCTCATTACAAGGTGATGAGTGAACGTAGAGGTAAGGGACAGCACAGTCGTCCGAAGCCGTATAGTGCTCCTGCTGACAAGGGTAAGAAGAGGTTAAATGATGAGAGGAGGCCAAGAGGAGAGATGCTCCTACATATATTGTTTGTTTCAAGTGTGGCGAGAAAGGCCACAAAAGTAATGTTTGTGATAGAGATGAGAAGAAGTGCTTCAGGTGTGGTCAGAAAGGACACACATTAGCTGATTATTATGTTGAGGCCTTTGTGCCAGGATTTAATGTTGATGATGATGTTTAATGTTGAAGAATATTTCCGCTGCAAAATTATTGATGTTTCATAAAGGATGTTGTTTATTAAATAGTTTTATATTTCCATTTAAGAAATTTTGAAAAGTAGTGTGACATGCCCGTTTGGTGATATACTCTGATTTATTATCTGTTATTTAATTGCTTTGGGATAACGGGGTGTTACAATTGGTATCAGAGCTGGTTGGTCCGTCCGGCAAGTAGTAGAGTCGTGTTGAGCCACCTAGGATAGAGTGTCAACTCTAATGTTGTCTTTGTTGTTGTTCTGAATTGTTGTTTCTTATGTAGAATTTTGAGATGGCTGGTAGAAACGATGCTGCTTTAGCTGCTGCACTTGAGGCTGTTGCTCAAGCTGTAGGACAGCAACCTAATGCTGCTGGTAATGCTGGTGTGAGGATGTTGGAGACTTTCCTGAGAAACCATCCACCAACATTCAAAGGGAGGTATGACCCTGATGGAGCTCAGAAGTGGCTCAAAAAGGTTGAGAGGATTTTCAGAGTCATGCAATGTTCAGAGGTGCAGAAGGTGCGGTTTGGGACGCACATGTTAGCTGAGGAAGCCGATGACTGGTGGGTAAGTCTGTTACCTGTGCTTGAGCAGGATGGTGCTGAGGTGACCTGGGCTGTGTTCAGGAGAGAATTCCTGAATAGGTACTTTCCGGAGGATGTCCGAGGAAAGAAAGAGATTGAATTTCTGGAGCTGAAACAGGGGGATATGTTAGTTACAGAATATGCTGCTAAGTTTGTGGAACTTGCTAATTTCTATCCTCACTATACTGCGGAGACAGCTGAGTTCTCCAAATGTATTAAGTTTGAGAATGGTTTGAGAGCTGACATCAAGAGAGCCATTGGTTATCAGAAGATTAAAAACTTCTCTGATTTGGTAAGCAGCTGCAGGATTTATGAGGAGGACACGAAAGCTCATTACAAGGTGATGAGTGAACGTAGAGGTAAGGACAGCACAGTCGTCCGAAGCCGTATAGTGCTCCTGCTGACAAGGGTAAGAAGAGGTTAAATGATGAGAGGAGGCCCAAGAGGAGAGATGCTCCTACATATATTGTTTGTTTCAAGTGTGGCGAGAAAGGCCACAAAAGTAATGTTTGTGATAGAGATGAGAAGAAGTGCTTCAGGTGTGGTCAGAAAGGACACACATTAGCTGATTATTATGTTGAGGCCTTTGTGCCAGGATTTAATGTTGATGATGATGTTTAATGTTGAAGAATATTTCCGCTGCAAAATTATTGATGTTTCATAAAGATGTTGTTTATTAAATAGTTTTATATTTCCATTTAAGAAATTTTGAAAAGTAGTGTGACATGCCCGTTTGGTGATATACTCTGATTTATTATCTGTTATTTAATTGCTTTGGGATAACGGGGTGTTACAATTGGTATCAGAGCTGGTTGGTCCGTCCGGCCAAGTAGTAGAGTCGTGTTGAGCCACCTAGGATAGAGTGTCAACTCTAATGTTGTCTTTGTTGTTGTTCTGAATTGTTGTTTCTTATGTAGAATTTTGAGATGGCTGGTAGAAACGATGCTGCTTTAGCTGCTGCACTTGAGGCTGTTGCTCAAGCTGTAGGACAGCAACCTAATGCTGCTGGTAATGCTGGTGTGAGGATGTTGGAGACTTTCCTGAGAAACCATCCACCAACATTCAAAGGGAGGTATGACCCTGATGGAGCTCAGAAGTGGCTCAAAAAGGTTGAGAGGATTTTCAGAGTCATGCAATGTTCAGAGGTGCAGAAGGTGCGGTTTGGGACGCACATGTTAGCTGAGGAAGCCGATGACTGGTGGGTAAGTCTGTTACCTGTGCTTGAGCAGGATGGTGCTGAGGTGACCTGGGCTGTGTTCAGGAGAGAATTCCTGAATAGGTACTTTCCGGAGGATGTCCGAGGAAAGAAAGAGATTGAATTTCTGGAGCTGAAACAGGGGGATATGTTAGTTACAGAATATGCTGCTAAGTTTGTGGAACTTGCTAATTTCTATCCTCACTATACTGCGGAGACAGCTGAGTTCTCCAAATGTATTAAGTTTGAGAATGGTTTGAGAGCTGACATCAAGAGAGCCATTGGTTATCAGAAGATTAAAAACTTCTCTGATTTGGTAAGCAGCTGCAGGATTTATGAGGAGGACACGAAAGCTCATTACAAGGTGATGAGTGAACGTAGAGGTAAGGGACAGCACAGTCGTCCGAAGCCGTATAGTGCTCCTGCTGACAAGGGTAAGAGAGGTTAAATGATGAGAGGAGGCCCAAGAGGAGAGATGCTCCTACATATATTGTTTGTTTCAAGTGTGGCGAGAAAGGCCACAAAAGTAATGTTTGTGATAGAGATGAGAAGAAGTGCTTCAGGTGTGGTCAGAAAGGACACACATTAGCTGATTATTATGTTGAGGCCTTTGTGCCAGGATTTAATGTTGATGATGATGTTTAATGTTGAAGAATATTTCCGCTGCAAAATTATTGATGTTTCATAAAGGATGTTGTTTATTAAATAGTTTTATATTTCCATTTAAGAAATTTTGAAAAGTAGTGTGACATGCCCGTTTGGTGATATACTCTGATTTATTATCTGTTATTTAATTGCTTTGGGATAACGGGGTGTTACAATTGGTATCAGAGCTGGTTGGTCCGTCCGGCCAAGTAGTAGAGTCGTGTTGAGCCACCTAGGATAGAGTGTCAACTCTAATGTTGTCTTTGTTGTTGTTCTGAATTGTTGTTTCTTATGTAGAATTTTGAGATGGCTGGTAGAAACGATGCTGCTTTAGCTGCTGCACTTGAGGCTGTTGCTCAAGCTGTAGGACAGCAACCGAATGCTGCTGGTAATGCTGGTGTGAGGATGTTGGAGACTTTCCTGAGAAACCATCCACCAACATTCAAAGGGAGGTATGAACCTGATGGAGCTCAGAAGTGGGTCAAAACGGTAGAGAGGATTTTCAGAGTCATGCAATGTTCAGAGGTGCAGAAGGTGCGGTTTGGGACGCACATGTTAGCTGAGGAAGCCGATGACTGGTGGGTAAGTCTGTTACCTGTGCTTGAGCAGGATGGTGCTGAGGTGACCTGGGCTGTGTTCAGGAGAGAATTCCTGAATAGGTACTTTCCGGAGGATGTCCGAGGAAAGAAAGAGATTGAATTTCTGGAGCTGAAACAGGGGGATATGTTAGTTACAGAATATGCTGCTAAGTTTGTGGAACTTGCTAATTCTATCCTCACTATACTGCGGAGACAGCTGAGTTCTCCAAATGTATTAAGTTTGAGAATGGTTTGAGAGCTGACATCAAGAGAGCCATTGGTTATCAGAAGATTAAAAACTTCTCTGATTTGGTAAGCAGCTGCAGGATTTATGAGGAGGACACGAAAGCTCATTACAAGGTGATGAGTGAACGTAGAGGTAAGGGACAGCACAGTCGTCCGAAGCCGTATAGTGCTCCTGCTGACAAGGGTAAGAAGAGGTTAAATGATGAGAGGAGGCCCAAGAGGAGAGATGCTCCTACATATATTGTTTGTTTCAAGTGTGGCGAGAAAGGCCACAAAAGTAATGTTTGTGATAGAGATGAGAAGAAGTGCTTCAGGTGTGGTCAGAAAGGACACACATTAGCTGATTATTATGTTGAGGCCTTTGTGCCAGGATTTAATGTTGATGATGATGTTTAATGTTGAAGAATATTTCCGCTGCAAAATTATTGATGTTTCATAAAGGATGTTGTTTATTAAATAGTTTTATATTTCCATTTAAGAAATTTTGAAAAGTAGTGTGACATGCCCGTTTGGTGATATACTCTGATTTATTATCTGTTATTTAATTGCTTTGGGATAACGGGGTGTTACAATTGGTATCAGAGCTGGTTGGTCCGTCCGGCCAAGTAGTAGAGTCGTGTTGAGCCACCTAGGATAGAGTGTCAACTCTAATGTTGTCTTTGTTGTTGTTCTGAATTGTTGTTTCTTATGTAGAATTTTGAGATGGCTGGTAGAAACGATGCTGCTTTAGCTGCTGCACTTGAGGCTGTTGCTCAAGCTGTAGGACAGCAACCGAATGCTGCTGGTAATGCTGGTGTGAGGATGTTGGAGACTTTCCTGAGAAACCATCCACCAACATTCAAAGGGAGGTATGACCCTGATGGAGCTCAGAAGTGGCTCAAAAAGGTTGAGAGGATTTTCAGAGTCATGCAATGTTCAGAGGTGCAGAAGGTGCGGTTTGGGACGCACATGTTAGCTGAGGAAGCCGATGACTGGTGGGTAAGTCTGTTACCTGTGCTTGAGCAGGATGGTGCTGAGGTGACCTGGGCTGTGTTCAGGAGAGAATTCCTGAATAGGTACTTCCGGAGGATGTCCGAGGAAAGAAAGAGATTGAATTTCTGGAGCTGAAACAGGGGGATATGTTAGTTACAGAATATGCTGCTAAGTTTGTGGAACTTGCTAAGTTCTATCCTCACTATACTGCGGAGACAGCTGAGTTCTCCAAATGTATTAAGTTTGAGAATGTTTGAGAGCTGACATCAAGAGAGCCATTGGTTATCAGAAGATTAAAAACTTCTCTGATTTGGTAAGCAGCTGCAGGATTTATGAGGAGGACACGAAAGCTCATTACAAGGTGATGAGTGAACGTAGAGGTAAGGACAACACAGTCGTCCGAAGCCGTATAGTGCTCCTGCTGACAAGGGTAAGAGAGGTTAAATGATGAGAGGAGGCCCAAGAGGAGCCTACATATATTGTTTGTTTCAAGTGTGGCGAGAAAGGCCACAAAAGTAATGTTTGTGATAGAGATGAGAAGAAGTGCTTCAGGTGTGGTCAGAAAGGACACACATTAGCTGATTATTATGTTGAGGCCTTTGTGCCAGGATTTAATGTTGATGATGATGTTTAATGTTGAAGAATATTTCCGCTGCAAAATTATTGATGTTTCATAAAGGATGTTGTTTATTAAATAGTTTTATATTTCCATTTAAGAAATTTTGAAAAGTAGTGTGACATGCCCGTTTGGTGATATACTCTGATTTATTATCTGTTATTTAATTGCTTTGGGATAACGGGGTGTTACAATTGGTATCAGAGCTGGTTGGTCCGTCCGGCCAAGTAGTAGAGTCGTGTTGAGCCACCTAGGATAGAGTGTCAACTCTAATGTTGTCTTTGTTGTTGTTCTGAATTGTTGTTTCTTATGTAGAATTTTGAGATGGCTGGTAGAAACGATGCTGCTTTAGCTGCTGCACTTGAGGCTGTTGCTCAAGCTGTAGGACAGCAACCGAATGCTGCTGGTAATGCTGGTGTGAGGATGTTGGAGACTTTCCTGAGAAACCATCCACCAACATTCAAAGGGAGGTATGACCCTGATGGAGCTCAGAAGTGGCTCAAAAAGGTTGAGAGGATTTTCAGAGTCATGCAATGTTCAGAGGTGCAGAAGGTGCGGTTTGGGACGCACATGTTAGCTGAGGAAGCCGATGACTGGTGGGTAAGTCTGTTACCTGTGCTTGAGCAGGATGGTGCTGAGGTGACCTGGGCTGTGTTCAGGAGAGAATTCCTGAATAGGTACTTCCGGAGGATGTCCGAGGAAAGAAAGAGATTGAATTTCTGGAGCTGAAACAGGGGGATATGTTAGTTACAGAATATGCTGCTAAGTTTGTGGAACTTGCTAAGTTCTATCCTCACTATACTGCGGAGACAGCTGAGTTCTCCAAATGTATTAAGTTTGAGAATGGTTTGAGAGCTGACATCAAGAGAGCCATTGGTTATCAGAAGATTAAAAACTTCTCTGATTTGGTAAGCAGCTGCAGGATTTATGAGGAGGACACGAAAGCTCATTACAAGGTGATGAGTGAACGTAGAGGTAAGGACAACACAGTCGTCCGAAGCCGTATAGTGCTCCTGCTGACAAGGGTAAGCTGAGGTTAAATGATGAGAGGAGGCCCAAGAGGAGAGATGCTCCTACAGATATTGTTTGTTTCAAGTGTGGCGAGAAAGGCCACAAAAGTAATGTTTGTGATAGAGATGAGAAGAAGTGCTTCAGGTGTGGTCAGAAAGGACACACATTAGCTGATTATTATGTTGAGGCCTTTGTGCCAGGATTTAATGTTGATGATGATGTTTAATGTTGAAGAATATTTCCGCTGCAAAATTATTGATGTTTCATAAAGGATGTTGTTTATTAAATAGTTTTATATTTCCATTTAAGAAATTTTGAAAAGTAGTGTGACATGCCCGTTTGGTGATATACTCTGATTTATTATCTGTTATTTAATTGCTTTGGGATAACGGGGTGTTACAATTGGTATCAGAGCTGGTTGGTCGTCCGGCCAAGTAGTAGAGTCGTGTTGAGCCACCTAGGATAGAGTGTCAACTCTAATGTTGTCTTTGTTGTTGTTCTGAATTGTTGTTTCTTATGTAGAATTTTGAGATGGCTGGTAGAAACGATGCTGCTTTAGCTGCTGCACTTGAGGCTGTTGCTCAAGCTGTAGGACAGCAACCGAATGCTGCTGGTAATGCTGGTGTGAGGATGTTGGAGACTTTCCTGAGAAACCATCCATTCAAAGGGAGGTATGACCCTGATGGAGCTCAGAAGTGGCTCAAAAGGTTGAGAGGATTTTCAGAGTCATGCAATGTTTAGAGGTGCAGAAGGTGCGGTTTGGGACGCACATGTTAGCTGAGGAAGCCGATGACTGGTGGGTAAGTCTGTTACCTGTGCTTGAGCAGGATGGTGCTGAGGTGACCTGAGCTGTGTTCAGGAGAGAATTCCTGAATAGGTACTGTCCGGAGGATGTCTGAGGAAAGAAAGAGATTGAATTTCTGGAGCTGAAACAGGGGGATATGTTAGTTACAGAATATGCTGCTAAGTTTGTGGAACTTGCTAAGTTCTATCCTCACTATACTGCGGAGACAGCTGAGTTCTCCAAATGTATTAAGTTTGAGAATGGTTTGAGAGCTGACATCAAGAGAGCCATTGGTTATCAGAAGATTAAAAACTTCTCTGATTTGGTAAGCAGCTGCAGGATTTATGAGGAGGACACGAAAGCTCCTTACAAGGTGATGAGTGAACGTAGAGGTAAGGGACAACACAGTCGTCCGAAGCCGTATAGTGCTCCTGCTGACAAGGGTAAGAAGAGGTTAAATGATGAGAGGAGGCCCAGAGGAGAGATGCTCCTACATATATTGTTTGTTTCAAGTGTGGCGAGAAAGGCCACAAAAGTAATGTTTGTGATAGAGATGAGAAGAAGTGCTTCAGGTGTGGTCAGAAAGGACACACATTAGCTGATTATTATGTTGAGGCCTTTGTGCCAGGATTTAATGTTGATGATGATGTTTAATTTTGAAGAATATTTCCGCTGCAAAATTATTGATTGTTGTTTATTAAATAGTTTTATATTTCCATTTAAGAAATTTGAAAAGTAGTGTGACATGCCCGTTTGGTGATATACTCTGATTTATTATCTGTTATTTAATTGCTTTGGGATAACGGGGTGTTACAATTGGTATCAGAGCTGGTTGGTCCGTCCGGCCAAGTAGTAAAGTCCTGTTGAGCCACCTAGGATAGAGTGTCAACTCTAATGTTGTCTTTGTTGTTGTTCTGAATTGTTGTTTCTTATGTAGAATTTTGAGATGGCTGGTAGAAACGATACTGCTTTAGCTGCTGCACTTGAGGATGTTGCTCAAGCTGTAGGACAGCAACCGAATGCTGCTGCTAATGCTGGTGTGAGGATGTTGGAGACTTTCCTGAGAAACCATCCATTCAAAGGGAGGTATGACCCTGATGGAGCTCAGAAGTGGCTCAAAAAGGTTGAGAGGATTTTCAGAGTCATGCAATGTTTAGAGGTGCAGAAGGTGCGGGTTTGGACGCACATGTTAGCTGAGGAAGCCGATGACTGGTGGGTAAGTTTGTTACCTGTGCTTGAGCAGGATGGTGCTGAGGTGACCTGGGCTGTGTTCAGGAGAGAATTCCTGAATAGGTACTGTCCGGAGGATGTCTGAGGAAAGAAAGAGATCGAACTTTTGGAGCTGAAACAGGGGGATATTTTAGTTACAGAATATGCTGCTAAGTTTGTGGAACTTGCTAAGTTCTATCCTCACTATACTGCGGAGACAGCTGAGTTCTCCAAATGTATTAAGTTTGAGAATGGTTTGAGAGCTGAAGCCATTGGTTATCAGAAGATTAAAAACTTCTCTGATTTGGTAAGCAGCTGCAGGATTTATGAGGAGGACACGAAAGCTCATTACAAGGTGATGAGTGAACGTAGAGGTAACGGACAGCACAGTCGTCCGAAGCCGTATAGTGCTCCTGCTGACAAGGGTAAGAAGAGGTTAAATGATGAGAGGAGGCCCAAGAGGAGAGATGCTCCTACAGATAATGTTTGTTTCAAGTGTGGCGAGAAAGGCCACAAAAGTAATGTTTGTGATAGAGATGAGAAGAAGTGCTTCAGGTGTGGTCAGAAAGGACACACATTAGCTATTATTATGTTGAGGCCTTTGTGCCAGGATTTAATGTTGATGATGATGTTTAATTTTGAAGAATATTTCCGCTGCAAAATTATTGATATTTCATAAAGGACTTTGTTTATTAAATAGTTTTATATTTCCATTTAAGAAATTTTGAAAAGTAGTGTGACATGCCCGTTTGGTGATATACTCTGATTTATTATCTGTTATTTAATTGCTTTGGGATAACGGGGTGTTACAATTGGTATCAGAGCTGGTTGGTCCGTCCGGCCAAGTAGTAGAGTCGTGTTGAGCCACCTAGGATAGAGTGTCAACTCTAATGTTGTCTTTGTTGTTGTTCTGAATTGTTGTTTCTTATGTAGAATTTTGAGATGGCTGGTAGAAACGATGCTGCTTTAGCTGCTGCACTTGAGGATAATGCTCAAGCTGTAGAACAGCAACCGAATGCTGCTGGTAATGCTGGTGTGAGGATGTTGGAGACTTTCCTGAGAAACCATCCATTCAAAGGGAGGTATGACCCTGATGGAGCTCAGAAGTGGCTCAAAAAGGTTGAGAGGATTTTCAGAGTCATGCAATGTTTAGAGGTGCAGAAGGTGCGGTTTGGGACGCACATGTTAGCTGAGGAAGCCGATGACTGGTGGGTAAGTTTGTTACCTGTGCTTGAGCAGGATGGTGCTGAGGTGACCTGGGCTGTGTTCAGGAGAGAATTCCTGAATAGGTACTGTCCGGAGGATGTCTGAGGAAAGAAAGAGATCGAACTTCTGGAGCTGAAACAGGGGGATATGGGGATATGTTAGTTACAGAATATGCTGCTAAGTTTGTGGAACTTGCTAAGTTCTATCCTCACTATACTGCGGAGACAGCTGAGTTCTCCAAATGTATTAAGTTTGAGAATGGTTTGAGAGCTGACATTAAGAGAGCCATTGGTTATCAGAAGATTAAAAACTTCTCTGATTTGGTAAGCAGCTGCAGGATTTATGAGGAGGACACGAAAGCTCATTACAAGGTGATGAGTGAACGTAGAGGTAACGGACACCACAGTCGTCCGAAGCCGTATAGTGCTCCTGCTGACAAGGGTAAGAAGAGGTTAAATGATGAGAGGAGGCCCAAGAGGAGAGATGCTCCTACAGATAATGTTTGTTTCAAGTGTGGCGAGAAAGGCCACAAAAGTAATGTTTGTGATAGAGATGAGAAGAAGTGCTTCAGGTGTGGTCAGAAAGGACACACATTAGCTTATTATTATGTTGAGGCCTTTGTGCCAGGATTTAATGTTGATGATGATGTTTAATTTTGAAGAATATTTCCGCTGCAAAATTATTGATATTTCATAAAGGACTTTGTTTATTAAATAGTTTTATATTTCCATTTAAGAAATTTTGAAAAGTAGTGTGACATGCCCGTTTGGTGATATACTCTGATTTATTATCTGTTATTTAATTGCTTTGGGATAACGGGGTGTTACAATTGGTATCAGAGCTGGTTGGTCCGTCCGGCCAAGTAGTAGAGTCGTGTTGAGCCACCTAGGATAGAGTGTCAACTCTAATGTTGTCTTTGTTGTTGTTCTGAATTGTTGTTTCTTATGTAGAATTTTGAGATGGCTGGTAGAAACGATGCTGCTTTAGCTGCTGCACTTGAGGATAATGCTCAAGCTGTAGAACAGCAACCGAATGCTGCTGGTAATGCTGGTGTGAGGATGTTGGAGACTTTCCTGAGAAACCATCCATTCAAAGGGAGGTATGACCCTGATGGAGCTCAGAAGTGGCTCAAAAAGGTTGAGAGGATTTTCAGAGTCATGCAATGTTTAGAGGTGCAGAAGGTGCGGTTTGGGACGCACATGTTAGCTGAGGAAGCCGATGACTGGTGGGTAAGTTTGTTACCTGTGCTTGAGCAGGATGGTGCTGAGGTGACCTGGGCTGTGTTCAGGAGAGAATTCCTGAATAGGTACTGTCCGGAGGATGTCTGAGGAAAGAAAGAGATTGAACTTCTGGAGCTGAAACAGGGGGATATGTTAGTTACAGAATATGCTGCTAAGTTTGTGGAACTTGCTAAGTTCTATCCTCACTATACTGCGGAGACAGCTGAGTTCTCCAAATGTATTAAGTTTAAGAATGGTTTGAGAGCTGACATCAAGAGAGCCATTGGTTATCAGAAGATTAAAAACTTCTCTGATTTGGTAAGCAGCTGCAGGATTTATGAGGAGGACACGAAAGCTCATTACAAGGTGATGAGTGAACGTAGAGGTAAGGGACAGCACAGTCGTCCGAAGCCGTATAGTGCTCCTGCTGACAAGGGTAAGAAGAGGTTAAATGATGAGAGGAGGCCCAAGAGGAGAGATGCTCCTACAGATATTGTTTGTTTCAAGTGTGGCGAGAAAGGCCACAAAAGTAATGTTTGTGATAGAGATGAGAAGAAGTGCTTCAGGTGTGGTCAGAAAGGACACACATTAGCTGATTATTATGTTGAGGCCTTTGTGCCAGGATTTAATGTTGATGATGATGTTTAATTTTGAAGAATATTTCCGCTGCAAAATTATTGATGTTTCATAAAGGACTTTGTTTATTAAATAGTTTTATATTTCTATTTAAGAAATTTTGAAAAGTAGTGTGACATGCCCGTTTGGTGATATACTCTGATTTATTATCTGTTATTTAATTGCTTTGGGATAACGGGGTGTTACAATTGGTATCAGAGCTGGTTTGTCTGTCCGGCCAAGTAGTAGAGTCGTGTTGAGCTACCTAGGATAGAGTGTCAACTCTAATGTTGTCTTTGTTGTTGTTCTGAATTGTTGTTTCTTATGTAGAATTTTGAGATGGCTGGTAGAAACGATGCTGCTTTAGCTGCTGCACTTGAGGATAATGCTCAAGCTGTAGGACATCAACCGAATGCTGCTGGTAATGCTGGTGTGAGGATGTTGGAGACTTTCCTGAGAAACCATCCATTCAAAGGGAGGTATGACCCTGATGGAGCTCAGAAGTGGCTCAAAAAGGTTGAGAGGATTTTCAGAGTCATGCAATGTTTAGAGGTGCAGAAGGTGCGGTTTGGGACGCACATGTTAGCTGAGGAAGCCGATGACTGGTGGGTAAGTTTTTACCTATGCTTGAGCAGGATGGTGCTGAGGTGACCTGGGCTGTGTTCAGGAGAGAATTCCTGAATAGGTACTGTCCGGAGGATGTCTGAGGAAAGAAAGAGATTGAACTTCTGGAGCTGAAACAGGGGGATATGTTAGTTACAGAATATGCTGCTAAGTTTGTGGAACTTGCTAAGTTCTATCCTCACTATACTGCGGAGACAGCTGAGTTCTCCAAATGTATTAAGTTTGAGAATGGTTTGAGAGCTGCCATTAAGAGAGCCATTGGTTATCAGAAGATTAAAAACTTCTCTGATTTGGTAAGCAGCTGCAGGATTTATGAGGAGGACACGAAAGCTCATTACAAGGTGATGAGTGAACGTAGAGGTAAGGGACAGCACAGTCGTCCGAAGCCGTATAGTGCTCCTGCTGACAAGGGTAAGAAGAGGTTAAATGATGAGAGGAGGCCCAAGAGGAGAGATGCTCCTACAGATAATGTTTGTTTCAAGTGTGGCGAGAAAGGCCACAAAAGTAATGTTTGTGATAGAGATGAGAAGAAGTGCTTCAGGTGTGGTCAGAAAGGACACACATTAGCTGATTATTATGTTGAGGCCTTTGTGCCAGGATTTAATGTTGATGATGATGTTTAATTTTGAAGAATATTTCCGCTGCAAATTATTGATATTTCATAAAGGACTTTGTTTATTAAATAGTTTTATATTTCCATTTAAGAAATTTTGAAAAGTAGTGTGACATGCCCGTTTGGTGATATTCTCTGATTTATTATCTGTTATTTAATTGCTTTGGGATAACGGGGTGTTACAATTGGTATCAGAGCTGGTTGGTCCGTCCGGCCAAGTAGTAGAGTCGTGTTGAGCCACCTAGGATAGAGTGTCAACTCTAATGTTGTCTTTGTTGTTGTTCTGAATTGTTGTTTCTTATGTAGAATTTTGAGATGGCTGGTAGAAACGATGTTGCTTTAGCTGCTGCACTTGAGGATAATGCTCAAGCTGTAGGACAGCAACCGAATGCTACTGGTAATGCTGGTGTGAGGATGTTGGACACTTTCTAGAGAAACCATCCATTCAAAGGGAGGTATGACCCTGATGGAGCTCAGAAGTGGCTCAAAAAGGTTGAGAGGATTTTCAGAGTCATGCAATGTTTAGAGGTGCAGAAGGTGCGGTTTGGGACGCACATGTTAGCTGAGGAAGCCGATGACTGGTGGGTAAGTTTGTTACCTGTGCTTGAGCAGGATGGTGCTGAGGTGACCTGGGCTGTGTTCAGGAGAGAATTCCTGAATAGGTACTGTTCGGAGGATGTCTGAGGAAAGAAAGAGATTGAACTTCTGGAGCTGAAACAGGGGGATATGTTAGTTACAGAATATGCTGCTAAGTTTGTGGAACTTGCTAAGTTCTATACTCACTATACTGCGGAGACAGCTGAGTTCTCCAAATGTATTAAGTTTAAGAATGGTTTGAGAGCTGACATCAAGAGAGCCATTGGTTATCAGAAGATTAAAAACTTCTCTGATTTGGTAAGCAGCTGCAGGATTTATGAGGAGGACACGAAAGCTCATTACAAGGTGATGAGTGAACGTAGAGGTAAGGGACAGCACAGTCGTCCGAAGCCGTATAGTGCTCCTGCTGACAAGGGTAAGAAGAGGTTAAATGATGAGAGGAGGCCCAAGAGGAGAGATGCTCCTACAGATATTGTTTGTTTCAAGTGTGGCGAGAAAGGCCACAAAAGTAATGTTTGTGATAGAGATGAGAAGAAGTGCTTCAGGTGTGATCAGAAAGGACACACATTAGCTGATTATTATGTTGAGGCCTTTGTGCCAGGATTTAATGTTGATGATGATGTTTAATTTTGAAGAATATTTCCGCTGCAAAATTATTGATGTTTCATAAAGGACTTTGTTTATTAAGTAGTTTTATATTTCCATTTAAGAAATTTTGAAAAGTAGTGTGACATGCCCGTTTGGTGATATACTCTGATTTATTATCTGTTATTTAATTGCTTTGGGATAACGGGGTGTTACAATTGGTATCAAAGCTGGTTGGTCCGTCCGGCCAAGTAGTAGAGTCGTGTTGAGCCACTTAGGATAGAGTGTCAACTCTGATGTTGTCTTTGTTGTTGTTCTGAATTGTTGTTTCTTATGTAGAATTTTGAGATGGCTGGTAGAAACGATGCTGCTTTAGCTGCTGCACTTGAGGATGTTGCTCAAGCTGTAGGACAGCAACCGAATGCTGCTGGTAATGCTGGTGTGAGGATGTTGGAGACTTTCCTGAGAAACCATCCATTCATAGAGAGGTATGACCCTGATGGAGCTCAGAAGTGGCTCAAAAAGGTTGAGAGGATTTTCAGAGTCATGCAATGTTTAGAGGTGCAGAAGGTGCGGTTTGGGACGCACATGTTAGCTGAGGAAGCCGATGACTGGTGGGTAAGTTTGTTACCTGTGCTTGAGCAGGATGGTGCTGAGGTGACCTGGGCTGTGTTCAGGAGAGAATTCCTGAATAGGTACTGTCCGGAGGATGTCTGAGGAAAGAAAGAGATTGAACTTCTGGAGCTGAAACAGGGGGATATGTTAGTTACAGAATATGCTGCTAAGTTTGTGGAACTTGCTAAGTTCTATCCTCACTATACTGCGGAGACAGCTGAGTTCTCCAAATGTATTAAGTTTAAGAATGGTTTGAGAGCTGACATCAAGAGAGCCATTGGTTATCAGAAGATTAAAAACTTCTCTGATTTGGTAAGCAGCTGCAGGATTTATGAGGAGGACACGAAAGCTCATTACAAGGTGATGAGTGAACGTAGAGGTAAGGGACAGCACAGTCGTCCGAAGCCGTATAGTGCTCCTGCTGACAAGGGTAAGAAGAGGTTAAATGATGAGAGGAGGCCCAAGAGGAGAGATGCTCCTACAGATATTGTTTGTTTCAAGTGTGGCGAGAAAGGCCACAAAAGTAATGTTTGTGATAGAGATGAGAAGAAGTGCTTCAGGTGTGGTCAGAAAGGACACACATTAGCTGATTATTATGTTGAGGCCTTTGTGCCAGGATTTAATGTTGATGATGATGTTTAATTTTGAAGAATATTTCCGCTGCAAAATTATTGATGTTTCATAAAGGACTTTGTTTATTAAATAGTTATATATTTCCATTTAAGAAATTTTGAAAAGTAGTGTGACATGCCCGTTTGGTGATATACTCTGATTTATTATCTGTTATTTAATTGCTTTGGGATAACGGGGTGTTACAATTGGTATCAAAGCTGGTTGGTCCGTCCGGCCAAGTAGTAGAGTCGGGTTGAGCCACCTAGGATAGAGTGTCAACTCTAATGTTGTCTTTGTTGTTGTTCTGAATTGTGGTTTCTTATGTAGAATTTTGAGATGGCTGGTAGAAACGATGCTGCTTTAGCTGCTGCACTTGAGGATGTTGCTCAAGCTGTAGGACAGCAACCGAATGCTGCTGGTAATGCTGGTGCGAGGATGTTGGAGACTTTCCTGAGAAACCATCCATTCAAAGGGAGGTATGACCCTGATGGAGCTCAGAAGTGGCTCAAAAAGGTTGAGAGGATTTTCAGAGTCATGCAATGTTTAGAGGTGCAGAAGGTGCGGTTTGGGACGCACATGTTAGCTGAGGAAGCCGATGACTGGTGGGTAAGTTTGTTACCTGTGCTTGAGCAGGATGGTGCTGAGGTGACCTGGGCTGTGTTCAGGAGAGAATTCCTGAATAGGTACTGTCCGGAGGATGTCTGAGGAAAGAAAGAGATTGAACTTCTGGAGCTGAAACAGGGGGATATGTTAGTTACAGAATATGCTGCTAAGTTTGTGGAACTTGCTAAGTTCTATCCTCACTATACTGCGGAGACAGCTGAGTTCTCCAAATGTATTAAGTTTGAGAATGGTTTGAGAGCTGACATCAAGAGAGCCATTGGTTATCAGAAGATTAAAAACTTCTCTGATTTGGTAAGCAGCTGCAGGATTTGTGAGGAGGACACGAAAGCTCATTACAAGGTGATGAGTGAACGTAGAGGTAAGGGACAGCACAGTCGTCCGAAGCCGTATAGTGCTCCTGCTGACAAGGGTAAGAAGAGGTTAAATGATGAGAGGAGGCCCAAGAGGAGAGATGCTCCTACAGATATTGTTTGTTTCAAGTGTGGCGAGAAAGGCCACAAACGTAATGTTTGTGATAGAGATGAGAAGAAGTGCTTCAGGTGTGGTCAGAAAGGACACACATTAGCTGATTATTATGTTGAGGCCTTTGTGCCAGGATTTAATGTTGATGATGATGTGTAATTTTGAAGAATATTTCCGCTGCAAAATTATTGATGTTTCATAAAGGACTTTGTTTATTAAATAGTTATATATTTCCATTTAAGAAATTTTAAAAAGTAGTGTGACATGCCCGTTTGGTGATATACTCTGATTTATTATCTGTTATTTAATTTCTTTGGGATAACGGGGTGTTACAAATGGTATCAAAGCTGGTTGGTCCGTCCGGCCAAGTAGTAGAGTCGTGTTCAGCCACCTAGGATAGAGTGTCAACTCTAATGTTGTCTTTGTTGTTGTTCTGAATTGTTGTTTCTTATGTAGAATTTTGAGATGGCTGGTAGAAACGATGCTGCTTTAGCAACAACCGAATGCTGCTGGTAATGCTGGTGTAAGGATGTTGGAGACTTTCCTGAGAAACCATCCATTCAAAGGGAGGTATGACCCTGATGGAGCTCAGAAGTGGCTCAAAAAGGTGGAGAGGATTTTCAGAGTCATGCAATGTTTAGAGGTGCAGAAGGTGCGGTTTGGGACGCACATGTTAGCTGAGGAAGCCGATGACTGGTGGGTAAGTTTGTTACCTGTGCTTGAGCAGGATGGTGCTGAGGTGACCTGGGCTGTGTTCAGGATAGAATTCCTGAATAGGTACTCTCCGGAGGATGTCTGAGGAAAGAAAGAGATTGAACTTCTGGAGCTGAAACAGGGGGATATGTTAGTTACAGAATATGCTGCTAAGTTTGTGGAACTTGCTAAGTTCTATCCTCACTATACTGCGGAGACAGCTGAGTTCTCCAAATGTATTAAGTTTAAGAATGGTTTGAGAGCTGACATCAAGAGAGCCATTGGTTATCAGAAGATTAAAAACTTCTCTGATTTGGTAAGCAGCTGCAGGATTTATGAGGAGGACACGAAAGCTCATTACAAGGTGATGAGTGAACGTAGAGGTAAGGGACAGCACATTCGTCCGAAGCCGTATAGTGCTCCTGTTGACAAGGGTAAGAAGAGGTTAAATGATGAGAGGAGGCCCAAGAGGAGATATGCTCCTACAGATATTGTTTGTTTCAAGTGTGGCGAGAAAGGCCACAAAAGTAATGTTTGTGATAGAGATGAGAAGAAGTGCTTCAGGTGTGGTCAGAAAGGACACACATTAGCTGATTATTATGTTGAGGCCTTTGTGCCAGGATTTAATGTTGATGATGATGTTTAATTTTGAAGAATATTTCTGCTGCAAAATTATTGATGTTTCATAAAGGACTTTGTTTATTAAATAGTTATATATTTCCATTTAAGAAATTTTGAAAAGTAGTGTGACATGCCCGTTTGGTGATATACTCTGATTTATTATCTGTTATTTAATTGCTTTGGGATAACGGGGTGTTACAATTGGTATCAAAGCTGGTTGGTCCGTCCGGCCAAGTAGTAGAGTCGTGTTGAGCCACCTAGGATAGAGTGTCAACTCTAATGTTGTCTTTGTTGTTGTTCTGAATTGTTGTTTCTTATGTAGAATTTTGAGATGGCTGGTAGAAACGATGCTGCTTTAGCAACAACCGAATGCTGCTGGTAATGCTGGTGTGAGGATGTTGGAGACTTTCCTGAGAAACCATCCATTCAAAGGGAGGTATGACCCTGATGTAGCTCAGAAGTGGCTCAAAAAGGTTGAGAGGATTTTTAGAGTCATGCAATGTTTAGAGGTGCAGAAGGTGCGGTTTGGGACGCACATGTTAGCTGAGGAAGCCGATGACTGGTGGGTAAGTTTGTTACCTGTGCTTTAGCAGGATGGTGCTGAGGTGACCTGGGCTGTGTTCAGGAGAGAATTCCTGAATAGGTACTGTCCGGAGGATGTCTGAGGAAAGAAAGAGATTGAACTTCTGGAGCTGAAACAGGGGGATATGTTAGTTACAGAATATGCTGCTAAGTTTGTGGAACTTGCTAAGTTCTATCCTCACTATACTGCAGAGACAGCTGAGTTCTCTAAATGTATTAAGTTTGAGAATGGTTTGAGAGCTGACATCAAGAGAGCCATTGGTTATCAGAAGATTAAAAACTTCTCTGATTTGGTAAGCAGCTGCAGGATTTATGAGGAGGACACGAAAGCTCATTACAAGGTGATGAGTGAACGTAGAGGTAAGGGACAACACAGTCGTCCGAAGCCGTATAGTGTAACACCCTATTTTCCCAACATAAAAATTTCACATAACCAACAACAGTAACATAGGCGACACGTAAACATCTCAAGATATAACAATATGAAATGATAATCAACAACAACTCATGCAACTTAGTTTAACAACAATTGCAGCATAATCAATTCATATCAAGCTTAATAACAATTCATTTCAACATCTTGATCATTCAATAATATTTCAAGTAATGCATTTAATCATTAATTCACAGTATATAATATTCTCTCATTAATCATATCATCAAAGTAAATCATATTCATCACAACAACAAAATAACATCAATCAATAATGATAATCATCATATATAACAATTACAAATGCACGTCATCAACATCTCAATCATTAAACATAATTCATGCAATATATATCTAATTATATAATATTATAAATATCATCAAACCATCTTAATCATTATCTAAGGTCTAAGGACAGTTTCTACATCTTTTTAACAAATTTCCACCGTTTATTCATTAATTCTACAATTTTAACCTACTTTTCAATTCCTCAAAAACTCATCCTACATCATGTTAAACCTAACCATTGATTCACATACTTAATAGAATTGAAAAGTTAGTCTCACCCTTACCTTTGGATTGATCGACGAAGGACTCTACTGCTTTCTCTTATCTAAAAGGATATTAAACCGAAGAGAGATTATAGTCTTAAGAACACTTTTAATTCCGAAGGGACAGAAAGGAGTAGAAAAAGAAGAAAGACTCGTCAACACAAGTCAAAAGAGGGAGAAGAGAAGAAAAGCACAGGAAGTATCAACTGTGAATTTCGGTGTGTAGAATGCACTGTGTGAGTTCTCTATTTATAGAGATAATTTACAACTAATAAGTGAGAAACTTTGGAAACAAGTAATGCACCTATTAGATCTAGTAATTAAATATATCAATTGAGTACAAAAATATATTATATTAAGTACAAAAATATATTATTCAGTACAAAAATATATTAGATTGCCTACCAAAATCTCAATATTCTATTCTAATATATATATATATATATATATATAATATTTATACAACAAATAACAATTATATCTCTATAACAAATATATTTCTATAACATATATATATATTTCTACACCAAATAAGAAATATATTTCTACATCAGATAACATATATTTCTACACAAAATAACATATATCTCTACACAAATTAACATATATTTCTACAACAAATCATGTGTATTTCTACACCAAATAACATTTATTTCTATAACAAATCATGTGTATTTCTACAACAAATAACATTTATTTCTATAACAAATCACATTTATTTCTGCAACAAGTCATATGTATTTCTATAACAAATAACATTTATATTTTTAAATCAAATAACATTTATATTTCTAAACCAAATAACATATATATATTTCTAAATCAAATAACATATATATTTCTAAATCAAATAACATTTATATTTTTAAATCAAATAACATTTATATTTCTAAACCAAATAACATATATGTTATACTAATAAATACCAACATATATCATAACAAAATATAAATCATCAAAATAAATCATATAAATTATACAAATCATATAAGTGTATTCTAAACTCATTAAAAATATTCAAATAATTAGAGAGGGCGTTACAACTCTCCCCCCCCCTTAAAAGAATTTCGTCCTCGAAATTCAAAGCACAAAAGTAATGAATTCAATTATTGTTTAAATATCTTAATGTATATTTAGCCAAATAGAAACTTCAACAAAACATGTAAACCACATCAAAGTTAGTCAATCAAACATGATCACATAATAAACATAACTATTAATCAGAAACACAACAACAATCAATCAAACAACATAAAGACAGTAATACAATTGTTACTAAACTCGACACGACTCAACTACTTGGCCGGACGGACCGACCTGCTCTGATACCAATTGTAACACCCCATTTTCCCAACATAAAAATTTCACATAACCAACAACAGCAACATAGGCGACACGTAAACATCTCAAGATATAACAATATCAAATGATAATCAACAACAACTCATGCAACTTAGTTTAACAACAATTGCAGCATAATCAATTCATATCAAGCTTAATAACAATTCATTTCAACATCTTGATCATTCAATAATATTTCAAGTAATGCATTTAATCATTAATTCACAGTATATAATATTCTCTCATTAATCATATCATCAAAGTAAATCATATTCATCACAACAACAAAATAACATCAATCAATAATGATAATCATCATATATAACAATTACAAATGCACGTCATCAACATCTCAATCATTAAACATAATTCATGCAATATATATCTAATTATATAATATTATAAATATCATCAAACCATCTTAATCATTATCTAAGGTCTAAGGACAGTTTCTACATCTTTTTAACAAATTTCCACCGTTTATTCATTAATTCTACAATTTTAACCTACTTTTCAATTCCTCAAAAACTCATCCTACATCATGTTAAACCTAACCATTGATTCACATACTTAATAGAATTGAAAAGTTAGTCTCACCCTTACCTTTGGATTGATCGACGAAGGACTCTACTGCTTTCTCTTATCTAAAAGGATATTAAACCGAAGAGAGATTATAGTCTTAAGAACACTTTTAATTCCGAAGGGACAGAAAGGAGTAGAAAAAGAAGAAAGACTCGTCAACACAAGTCAAAAGAGGGAGAAGAGAAGAAAAGCACAGGAAGTATCAACTGTGAATTTCGGTGTGTAGAATGCACTGTGTGAGTTCTCTATTTATAGAGATAATTTACAACTAATAAGTGAGAAACTTTGGAAACAAGTAATGCACCTATTAGATCTAGTAATTAAATATATCAATTGAGTACAAAAAATATATTATATTAAGTACAAAAATATATTATTCAGTATAAAAATATATTAGATTGCCTACCAAAATCTCAATATTCTATTCTAATATATATATATATATATATATATATAATATTTATACAACAAATAACAATTATATCTCTATAACAAATATATTTCTATAACATATATATATATATATTTCTACACCAAATAAGAAATATATTTCTACATCAGATAACATATATTTCTACACAAAATAACATATATCTCTACACAAATTAACATATATTTCTACAACAAATCATGTGTATTTCTACACCAAATAACATTTATTTCTATAAAAAATCATGTGTATTTCTACAACAAATAACATTTATTTCTATAACAAATCACATTTATTTCTGCAACAAATTATATGTATTTCTATAACAAATAACATTTATATTTTTAAATCAAATAACATTTATATTTCTAAACCAAATAACATATATATATTTCTAAATCAAATAACATATATATTTCTAAATCAAATAACATTTATATTTTTAAATCAAATAACATTTATATTTCTAAACCAAATAACATATATGTTATACTAATAAATACCAACATATATCATAACAAAATATCACTCATCAAAATAAATCATATAAATTATACAAATCATATAAGTGTATTCTAAACTCATTAAAAATATTCAAATAATTAGAGAGGGCGTTACATATAGTGCTCCTGCTGACAAGGGTAAGAAGAGGTTAAATGATGAGAGGAGGCCCAAGAGGAGAGATGCTCCTACAGATATTGTTTGTTTCAAGTGTGGCGAGAAAGGCCACAAAAGTAATGTTTGTGATAGAGATGAGAAGAAGTGCTTCAGGTGTGGTCAGAAAGGACACACATTAGCTGATTATTATGTTGAGGCCTTTGTGCCAGGATTTAATGTTGATGATGATGTTTAATTTTGAAGAATATTTCCGCTGCAAAATTATTGATGTTTCATAAAGAACTTTGTTTATTAAATAGTTTTATATTTCCATTTAAGAAATTTGGAAAAGTAGTGTGACATGCCCGTTTGGTGATATACTCTGATTTATTATCTGTTATTTAATTGCTTTGGGATAACGGGGTGTTACAATTGGTATCGGAGCTGGTTGGTCCGTCCGGCCAAGTAGTAGAGTCGTGTTGAGCCACCTAGGATAGAGTGTCAACTCTAATGTTGTCTTTGTTGTTGTTCTGAATTGTTGTTTCTTATGTAGAATTTTGAGATTGCTGGTAGAAACGATGCTGTATTAGCTGCTGCACTTGAGGATGTTGCTCAAGCTGTAGGACAGCAACCGAATGCTGCTGGTAATGCTGGTGTGAGGATGTTGGAGACTTTCCTAAGAAACCATCCATTCAAAGGGAGGTATGACCCTGATGGAGCTCAGAAGTGGCTCAAAAAGGTTGAGAGGATTTTCAGAGTCATGCAATGTTTAGAGGTGCAGAAGGTGCGGTTTGGGACACACATGTTAGCTGAGGAAGCCGATGACTGGTGGGTAAGTTTGTTACCTGTGCTTGAGCAGGATGGTGCTGAGGTGACCTGGGCTGTGTTCAGGAGAGAATTCCTGAATAGGTACTGTCCGGAGGATGTCCGAGGAAAGAAAGAGATTGAACTTCTGGAGCTGAAACAGGGGGATATGTTAGTTACAGAATATGCTGCTAAGTTTATGGAACTTGCTAAGTTCTATCCTCACTATACTGCGGAGACAGCTGAGTTCTCCAAATGTATTAAGTTTGAGAATAGTTTGGGAGCTGACATCAAGAGAGCCATTGGTTATCAGAAGATTAAAAACTTCTCTGATTTGGTAAGCAGCTGCAGGATTTATGAGGAGGACACGAAAGCTCATTACAAGGTGATGAGTGAACGTAGAGGTAAGGGACAGCACAGTCGTCCGAAGCCGTATAGTGCTCCTGCTGACAAGGGTAAGAAGAGGTTAAATGATGAGAGGAGGCCCAAGAGGAGAGATGCTCCTACAGATATTGTTTGTTTCAAGTGTGGCGAGAAAGGCCACAAAAGTAATGTTTGTGATAGAGATGAGAAGAAGTGCTTCATGTGTGGTCAGAAAGGACACAAATTAGCTGATTATTATGTTGAGGCCTTTGTGCTAGGATTTAATGTTGATGATGATGTTTAATTTTGAAGAATATTTCCGCTGCAAAATTATTGATGTTTCATAAAGGACTTTGTTTATTAAATAGTTTTATATTTCCATTTAAGAAATTTTGAAAAGTAGTGTGACATGCCCGTTTGGTGATATACTCTGATTTATTATCTGTTATTTAATTGCTTTGGGATAACGGGGTGTTACAATTGGTATCAGAGCTGGTTGGTCCGTCCGGCCAAGTAGTAGAGTCGTGTTGAGCCACCTAGGATAGAGTGTCAACTCTAATGTTGTCTTTGTTGTTGTTCTGAATTGTTGTTTCTTATGTAGAATTTTGAGATGGCTGGTAGAAACGATGCTGCTTTAGCTGCTGCACTTGAGGATGTTGCTCAAGCTGTAGGACAGCAACCGAATGCTGCTGGTAATGCTGGTGTGAGGATGTTGGAGACTTTCCTGAGGAACCATCCATTCAAAGGGAGGTATGACCCTGATGGAGCTCAGAAGTGGCTCAAAAAGGTTGAGAGGATTTTCAGAGTCATGCAATGTTTAGAGCTGCAGAAGGTGCGGTTTGGGACGCACATGTTAGCTGAGGAAGACGATGACTGGTGGGTAAGTTTGTTACCTGTGCTTGAGCAGGATGGTGCTGAGGTGACCTGGGCTGTGTTCAGGAGAGAATTCCTGAATAGGTACTATCCGGAGGATGTCTGAGGAAAGAAAGAGATTGAACTTCTGGAGCTGAAACAGGGGGATATGTTAGTTACAGAATATGCTGCTAAGTTTGTGGAACTTGCTAAGTTCTATCCTCACTATACTGCGGAGACAGCTGAGTTCTCCAAATGCATTAAGTTTGAGAAAGGTTTGAGAGCTGACATCAAGAGAGCCATTGGTTATCAGAAGATTAAAAACTTCTCTGATTTGGTAAGCAGCTGCAGGATTTATGAGCAGGACACGAAAGCTCATTACAAGGTGATGAGTGAACGTAGAGGTAAGGGACAGCACAGTCGTCCGAAGCCGTATAGTGCTCTTGTTGACAAGGGTAAGAAGAGGTTAAATGATGAGAGGAGGCCCAAGAGGAGAGATGCTCCTACAGATATTGTTTGTTTCAAGTGTGGCGAGAAAGGCCACAAAAGTAATGTTTGTGGTAGAGATGAGAAGAAGTGCTTCAGGTGTGGTCAGAAAGGACACGCATTAGCTGATTATTATGTTGAGGCCTTTGTGCCAGGATTTAATGTTGATGATGATGTTTAATTTTGAAGAATATTTCCGCTGCAAAATTATTGATGTTTCATAAAGGATGTTGTTTACTAAATAGTTATATAGTTCCATTTAAGAAATTTTGAAAAGTAGTGTGACATGCCCGTTTGGTGATATACTCTGATTTATTATCTGTTATTTAATTGCTTTGGGATAACGGGGTGTTACAATTGGTATCAGAGCTGGTTGGTCCGTCCGGCCAAGTAGTAGAGTCGTGTTGAGCCACCTAGGATAGAGTGTCAACTCTAATGTTGTCTTTGTTGTTGTTCTGAATTGTTGTTTCTTATGTAGAATTTTGAGATGGCTGGTAGAAACGATGCTGCTTTAGCTGCTGCACTTGAGGATGTTGCTCAAGCTGTAGGACAGCAACCGAATGCTGCTGGTAATGCTGGTGTGAGGATGTTGGAGACTTTCCTGAGAAACCATCCATTCAAAGGGAGGTATGACCCTGATGGAGCTCAGAAGTGGCTCAAAAAGGTTGAGAGGATTTTCAGAGTCATGCAATGTTTAGAGGTGCAGAAGGTGCGGTTTGGGACGCACATGTTAGCTGAGGAAGACGATGACTGGTGGGTAAGTTTGTTACCTGTGCTTGAGCAGGATGGTGCTGAGGTGACCTGGGCTGTGTTCAGGAGAGAATTCCTGAATAGGTACTATCCGGAGGATGTCTGAGGAAAGAAAGAGATTGAACTTCTGGAGCTGAAACAGGGGGATATGTTAGTTACAGAATATGCTGCTAAGTTTGTGGAACTTGCTAAGTTCTATCCTCACTATACTGCGGAGACAGCTGAGTTCTCCAAATGCATTAAGTTTGAGAAAGGTTTGAGAGCTGACATCAAGAGAGCCATTGGTTATCAGAAGATTAAAAACTTCTCTGATTTGGTAAGCAGCTGCAGGATTTATGAGCAGGACACGAAAGCTCATTACAAGGTGATGAGTGAACGTAGAGGTAAGGGACAGCACAGTCGTCCGAAGCCGTATAGTGCTCTTGTTGACAAGGGTAAGAAGAGGTTAAATGATGAGAGGAGGCCCAAGAGGAGAGATGCTCCTACAGATATTGTTTGTTTCAAGTGTGGCGAGAAAGGCCACAAAAGTAATGTTTGTGGTAGAGATGAGAAGAAGTGCTTCAGGTGTGGTCAGAAAGGACACGCATTAGCTGATTATTATGTTGAGGCCTTTGTGCCAGGATTTAATGTTGATGATGATGTTTAATTTTGAAGAATATTTCCGCTGCAAAATTATTGATGTTTCATAAAGGATGTTGTTTACTAAATAGTTATATAGTTCCATTTAAGAAATTTTGAAAAGTAGTGTGACATGCCCGTTTGGTGATATACTCTGATTTATTATCTGTTATTTAATTGCTTTGGGATAACGGGGTGTTACAATTGGTATCAGAGCTGGTTGGTCCGTCCGGCCAAGTAGTAGAGTCGTGTTGAGCCACCTAGGATAGAGTGTCAACTCTAATGTTGTCTTTGTTGTTGTTCTGAATTGTTGTTTCTTATGTAGAATTTTGAGATGGCTGGTAGAAACGATGCTGCTTTAGCTGCTGCACTTGAGGATGTTGCTCAAGCTGTAGGACAGCAACCGAATGCTGCTGGTAATGCTGGTGTGAGGATGTTGGAGACTTTCCTGAGAAACCATCCATTCAAAGGGAGGTATGACCCTGATGGAGCTCAGAAGTGGCTCAAAAAGGTTGAGAGGATTTTCAGAGTCATGCAATGTTTAGAGGTGCAGAAGGTGCGGTTTGGGACGCACATGTTAGCTGAGGAAGCCGATGACTGGTGGGTAAGTCTGTTACCTGTGCTTGAGCAGGATGGTGCTGAGGTGACCTGGGCTGTGTTCAGGAGAGAATTCCTGAATAGGTACTGTCCGGAGGATGTTTGAGGAAAGAAAGAGATTGAATTTCTAGAGCTGAAACAGGGGGATATGTTTGTTACAGAATATGCTGCTAAGTTTGTGGAACTTGCTAAGTTCTATCCTCACTATACTGCGGAGAAAGCTGAGTTCTCCAAATGTATTAAGTTTGAGACTGGTTTGAGAGCTGACATCAAGAGAGCCATTGGTTATCAGAAGATGAAAAACTTCTCTGATTTGGTAAGCAGCTGCAGGATTTATGAGAAGGACACGAAAGCTCATTACAAGGTGATGAGTGAACGTAGAGGTAAGGAACAACACAGTCGTCCGAAGCCGTATAGTGCTCTTGTTGACAAGGGTAAGAAGTGGTTAAATGATGAGAGGTGGCCCAAGAGGAGAGATGCTCCTACAGATATTGTTTGTTTCAAGTGTGGCGAGAAAGGCCACAAAAGTAATGTTTGTGATAGAGATGAGAAGAAGTGCTTCAGGTGTGGTCAGAAAGGACACGCATTAGCTGATTATTATGTTGCGGCCTTTGTGCCAGGACTTAATGTTGATGATGATGTTTCATTTTGAAGAATATTTCCGCTGCAAAATTAATGATGGTTCATAAAGGATGTTGTTTATTAAATAGTTTTATATTTCCATTTAAGAAATTTTGAAAAGTAGAGTGACATGCCCGTTTGGTGATATACTCTGATTTATTATCTGTTATTTAATTGCTTTGGGATAACGGGGTGTTACAATTGGTATCAGAGCTGGTCGGTCCGTCCGGCCAAGTAGTAGAGTCGTGTTGAGCCACCTAGGATAGAGTGTCAACTCTAATGTTGTCTTTGTTGTTGTTCTGAATTGTTGTTTCTTATGTAGAATTTTGAGATGGCTGGTAGAAACGATGCTGCTTTAGCTGCTGCACTTGAGGATGTTGCTCAAGCTGTAGGACAGCAACCGAATGCTGCTGGTAATGCTGGTGTGAGGATGTTAGAGACTTTCCTGAGAAACCATCCATTCAAAGGGAGGTATGACCCTGATGGAGCTCAGAAGTGGCTCAAAAAGGTTGAGAGGATTTTCAGAGTCATGCAATGTTTAGAGGTGCAGAAGGTGCGGTTTGGGACGCACATGTTAGCTGAGGAAGCCGATGACTGGTGGGTAAGTCTGTTACCTGTGCTTGAGCAGGATGGTGCTGAGGTGACCTGGGCTGTGTTCAGGAGAGAATTCCTGAATAGGTACTGTCCGGAGGATGTTTGAGGAAAGAAAGAGATTGAATTTCTAGAGCTGAAACAGGGGGATATGTTTGTTACAGAATATGCTGCTAAGTTTGTGGAACTTGCTAAGTTCTATCCTCACTATACTGCGGAGAAAGCTGAGTTCTCCAAATGTATTAAGTTTGAGACTGGTTTGAGAGCTGACATCAAGAGAGCCATTGGTTATCAGAAGATGAAAAACTTCTCTGATTTGGTAAGCAGCTGCAGGATTTATGAGAAGGACACGAAAGCTCATTACAAGGTGATGAGTGAACGTAGAGGTAAGGAACAACACAGTCGTCCGAAGCCGTATAGTGCTCTTGTTGACAAGGGTAAGAAGTGGTTAAATGATGAGAGGTGGCCCAAGAGGAGAGATGCTCCTACAGATATTGTTTGTTTCAAGTGTGGCGAGAAAGGCCACAAAAGTAATGTTTGTGATAGAGATGAGAAGAAGTGCTTCAGGTGTGGTCAGAAAGGACACGCATTAGCTGATTATTATGTTGCGGCCTTTGTGCCAGGACTTAATGTTGATGATGATGTTTCATTTTGAAGAATATTTCCGCTGCAAAATTATTGATGGTTCATAAAGGATGTTGTTTATTAAATAGTTTTATATTTCCATTTAAGAAATTTTGAAAAGTAGAGTGACATGCCCGTTTGGTGATATACTCTGATTTATTATCTGTTATTTAATTGCTTTGGGATAACGGGGTGTTACAATTGGTATCAGAGCTGGTCGGTCCGTCCGGCCAAGTAGTAGAGTCGTGTTGAGCCACCTAGGATAGAGTGTCAACTCTAATGTTGTCTTTGTTGTTGTTCTGAATTGTTGTTTCTTATGTAGAATTTTGAGATGGCTGGTAGAAACGATGCTGCTTTAGCTGCTGCACTTGAGGATGTTGCTCAAGCTGTAGGACAGCAACCGAATGCTGCTGGTAATGCTGGTGTGAGGATGTTAGAGACTTTCCTGAGAAACCATCCATTCAAAGGGAGGTATGACCCTGATGGAGCTCAGAAGTGGCTCAAAAAGGTTGAGAGGATTTTCAGAGTCATGCAATGTTTAGAGGTGCAGAAGGTGCGGTTTGGGACGCACATGTTAGCTGAGGAAGCCGATGACTGGTGGGTAAGTCTGTTACCTGTGCTTGAGCAGGATGGTGCTGAGGTGACCTGGGCTGTGTTCAGGAGAGAATTCCTGAATAGGTACTGTCCGGAGGATGTTTGAGGAAAGAAAGAGATTGAACTTCTAGAGCTGAAACAGCGGGATATGTTTGTTACAGAATATGCTGCTAAGTTTGTGGAACTTGCTAAGTTCTATCCTCACTATACTGCGGAGAAAGCTGAGTTCTCCAAATGTATTAAGTTTGAGAATGGTTTGAGAGCTGACATCAAGAGAGCCATTGGTTATCAGAAGATGAAAAACTTCTCTGATTTGGTAAGCAGCTGCAGGATTTATGAGGAGGACACGAAAGCTCATTACAAGGTGATGAGTGAACGTAGAGGTAAGGAACAACACAGTCGTCCGAAGCCGTATAGTGCTCTTGTTGACAAGAGTAAGAAGTGGTTAAATGATGAGAGGAGGCCCAAGAGGAGAGATGCTCCTACAGATATTGTTTGTTTCAAGTGTGGCGAGAAAGGCCACAAAAGTAATGTTTGTGATAGAGATAAGAAGAAGTGCTTCAGGTGTGGTCAGAAAGGACACCCATTAGCTGATTATTATGTTGCGGCCTTTGTGCCAGGACTTAATGTTGATGATGATGTTTCATTTTGAAGAATATTTCCGCTGCAAAATTATTGATGGTTCATAAAGGATGTTGTTTATTAAATAGTTTTATATTTCCATTTAAGAAATTTTGAAAAGTAGTGTGAAATGCCCGTTGGGGGATATACTCTGATTTATTATCTGTTATTTAATTGCTTTGGGATAACGGGGTGTTACAATTGGTATCAGAGCTGGTTGGTCCGTCCGGCCAAGTAGTAGAGTCGTGTTGAGCCACCTAGGATAGAGTGTCAACTCTAATGTTGTCTTTGTTGTTGTTCTGAATTGTTGTTTCTTATGTAGAATTTTGAGATGGCTGGTAGAAACGATGCTGCTTTAGCTGCTGCACTTGAGGATGTTGCTCAAGCTGTAGGACATCAACCGAATGCTGCTGGTAATGCTGGTGTGAGGATGTTGGAGACTTTCCTGAGAAACCATCCATTCAAAGGGAGGTATGACCCTGATGGAGCTCAGAAGTGGCTCAAAAAGGTTGAGAGGATTTTCAGAGTCATGCAATGTTTAGAGGTGCAGAAGGTGCGGTTTGGGACGCACATGTTAGCTGAGGAAGCCGATGACTGGTGGGTAAGTCTGTTACCTGTGCTTGAGCAGGATGGTGCTGAGGTGACCTGGGCTGTGTTGAGGAGAGAATTCCTAAATAGGTACTGTCCGGAGGATGTCTGAGGAAAGAAAGAGATTGAACTTCTCGAGCTGAAACAGGGGGATATGTTAGTTACAGAATATGGTGCTAAGTTTGTGGAACTTGCTAAGTTCTATCCTCACTATACTGCGGAGACAGCTGAGTTCTCCAAATGTATTAAGTTTGAGAATGGTTTGAGAGCTGACATCAAGAGAGCCATTGGTTATCAGAAGATTAAAAACTTCTCTGATTTGGTAAGCAGCTGCAGGATTTATGAGGAGGACACGAAAGCTCACTACAAGGTGATGAGTGAACGTAGAGGTAAGGGACAGCACAGTCGTCCGAAGCCGTATAGTGCTCCTGCTGACAAGGGTAAGAAGAGGTTCAATGACGAGAGGAGGCCCAAGAGGAGAAATGCTCCTACATATATTGTTTGTTTCAAGTGTGGCGAGAAAGGCCACAAAAGTAATGTTTGTGATAGAGATTAGAAGAAGTGCTTCAGGTGTGGTCAGAAAGGACACACATTAGCTGATTATTATGTTGAGGCCTTTGCGCCAGGATTTAATGTTGATGTTGATGATGATGTTTAATGTTGAAGAATATTTCCGCTGCAAAATTATTGATGTTTCAAAAAGGATGTTGTTTATTAAATAGTTTTATATTTCCATTTAAGAAATTTTGAAAAGTAGTGTGACATGCCCGTTTGGTGATATACTCTGATTTATTATCTGTTATTTAATTGCTTTGGGATAACGGGGTGTTACAATTGGGATCAGAGCTGGGATCCGTCCGGCCAAGTAGTAGAGTCGTGTTGAGCCACCTAGGATAGAGTGTCAACTCTAATGTTGTCATTGTTGTTGTTCTGAATTGTTATTTCTTATGTAGAATTTTGAGATGGCTGGTAGAAACGATGCTGCTTTAGCTGCTGCACTTGAGGTTGTTGCTCAAGCTGTGGGACAGCAACCGAATGCTACTGGTAATACTGGTGTGAGGATGTTGGAGACTTTCCTGAGAAACCATCCATTCAAAGGGAGGTATGACCCTGATGGAGCTCAGATGAGGCTCAAAAAGGTTGAGAGGATTTTCAGAGTCATGCAATGTTTAGAGGTGCAGAAGGTGCGGTTTGGGACGCACATTTTAGCTGAGGAAGCCGATGACTGGTGGGTAAGTCTGTTACCTGTGCTTGAGCAGGATGGTGCTAAGGTGACCTGGGCTGGGTTAAGGAGAGAATTCCTGAATAGGTACTGTTCGGAGGATGTCCGAGGAAAGAAAGAGATTGAATTTCTGGAGCTGAAACAGGGGGATATGTTAGTTACAGAATATGCTGCTAAGTTTGTGGAACTTGCTAAGTTCTATCCTCACTATACTGCGGAGACAACTAAGTTCTCCAAATGTATTAAGTTTGAGAATGGTTTGAGAGCTGACATCAAGAGAGCCATTGGTTATCAGAAGATTAAAAACTTCTCTGATTTGGTAAGCAGCTGCAGGATTTATGAGGAGGACACGAAAGCTCACTTCAAGGTGATGAGTGAACGTAGAGGTAAGGGACAGCACAGTCGTCCGAAGTCGTATAGTGCTCCTACTAACAAGGGTAAGAAGAGGTTAAATGATGAGAGGAGGCCCAAGAGGAGAGATGCTCCTACATATATTGTTTGTTCCAAGTGTGGCGAGAAAGGCCGCAAAAGTAATGTTTATGATAGAGATGAGAAGAAGTGCTTCAGGTGTGGTCAGAAAGGACACACATTAGCTGATTATTATGTTGAGGCCTTTGTGCCAGGATTTAATGTTGATGATGATGTTTAATGTTGAAGAATATTTCCGCTGCAAAATAATTGATGTTTCATAAAGGATGTTGTTTATTAAATAGTTTTATATTTCCATTTAAAAAATTTTGAAAAGTAGTGTGACATGCCCGTTTGGTGATATACTCTGATTTATTATCTGTTATTTAATTGCTTTGGGATAACGGGGTGTTACAATTGGTATCAGACCTGGGATCCGTCCGACCAAGTAGTAGAGTCGTGTTGAGCCACCTAGGATAGAGTGTCAACTCTAATGTTGTCATTGTTGTTGTTCTGAATTGTTGTTTCTTATGTAGAATGTTGAGATGGCTGGTAGAAACGATGCTGCTTTAGCTGCTGCACTTGAGGCTGTTGATCAAGCTGTAGGACAGCAACCGAATGCTGCTGGTAATGCTGGTGTGAGGATGTTGGAGACTTTCCTGAGAAACCATCCATTCAAAGGGAGGTATAACCCTGATGGAGCTCAGATGTGTCTCAAATAGGTTGAGAGGATTTTCAGAGTCATGCAATGTTTAGAGGTGCAGAAGGTGCGGTTTGGGACGCACATGTTAGCTAAGGAAGCCAATGACTGGTGGGTAAGTCTGTTACCTGTGCTTGACCAGGATGGTGCTGAGGTGACCTGGGCTGGGTTAAGGAGAGAATTCCTGAATAGGTACTGTCCGGAGGATGTCCGAGGAAAGAAAGAGATTGAATTTCTTGAGTTGAAACAGGGGGATATGTTAGTTACAGAATATGCTGCTAAGTTTGTGGAACTTGCTAAGTTCTATCCTCACTATACTGCGGAGACAACTGAGTTCTCCAAATGTATTAAGTTTGAGAATGGTTTGAGAGCTGACATCAAGAGAGCCATTGGTTATGAGAAGATTAAAAACTTCTCTGATTTGGTAAGCAGCTGCAGGATTTATGAGGAGGACACGAAAGCTCATTACAAGGTGATGAGTGAACGTAGAGGTAAGGGACAGCACAGTCGTCCGAAGCCGTATAGTGCTCCTGCTGACAAGGGTAAGAAGAGGTTAAATGATGAGAGGAGGCCCAAGAGGAGAGATGCTCCTACATATATTGTTTGTTTCAAGTGTGGCGAGAAAGGCCACAAAAGTAATGTTTGTGATAGAGATGAGAAGAAGTGCTTCAGGTGTGGTCAGAAAGGACACACATTAGCTGATTATTATGTTGAGGCCTTTGTGCCAGGATTTAATGTTGATGATGATGATTAATGTTGAAGAATATTTCCGCTGCAAAATTATTGATGTTTCATAAAGGATGTTGTATATTAAATAGTTTTATATTTCCATTTAAGAAATTTTGAAAAGTAATGTGACATGCCCGTTTGGTGATATACTCTGATTTATTATCTGTTATTTAATTGCTTTGGGATAACGGGGTGTTACAATTGGTATCAGAGCTGGGATCCGTCCGGCCAAGTAGTAGAGTCGTGTTGAGCCACCTAGGATAGAGTGTCAACTCTAATGTTGTCTTTGTTGTTGTTCTGAATTGTTGTTTCTTATGTAGAATTTTGAGATGGCTGGTAGAAACGATGCTGCTTTAGCTGCTGCACTTGAGGCTGTTGCTCAAGCTTTAGGACAGCAACCTAATGCTGCTGGTAATGCTGGTGTGAGGATGTTGGAGACTTTCCTGAGAAACCTTCCACCAACATTCAAAGGGAGGTATGACCCTGATGGAGCTCAGAAGTGGCTCAAAAAGGTTGAGAGGATTTTCAGAGTCATGCAATGTTCATAGGTGCAGAAGGTGCGGTTTGGGACGCACATGTTAGCTGAGGAAGCCGATGACTCGTGGGTAAGTCTGTTACCTGTGCTTGAGCAGGATGGTGCTGAGGTGACCTGGGCTGTGTTTAGGAGAGAATTCCTGAATAGGTACTTTCCGGAGGATGTCTGAGGAAAGAAAGAGATTGAACTTCTGGAGCTGAAACAGGGGGATATGTTAGTTACAGAATATGCTGCTAAGTTTGTGGAACTTGCTAATTTCTATCCTCACTATACTGCGGAGACAGCTGAGTTCTCCAAATGTATGAAGTTTGAGAATGGTTTGAGAGCTGACATCAAAAGAGCCATTGGTCATCAGAAGATTAAAAACTTCTCTGATTTGGTAAGCAGCTGCAGGATTTATGAGGAGGACACGAAAGCTCATTACAAATTGATGAGTGAACGTAGACGTAAGGGACATCACAGTCTTCCGAAGCCGTATAGTGCTCCTGCTGACAAGGGTAAGAAGAGGTTAAATGATGAGAGGACGCCCAAGAGGAGAGATGCTCCTACATATATTGTTTGTTTCAAGTGTGGCGAGAAAGGCAACAAAAGTAATGTTTGTGATAGAGATGAGAAGAAGTGCTTTAGGTGTGGTCAGAAAGGACACACATTAGCTGATTATTATGTTGAGGCCTTTGTGCCAGGATTTAATGTTGATGATGATGTTTAATTTTGAAGAATATTTCCGCTGCAAAAATATTGATGTTTCATAAAGGATGTTGTTTATTAAATAGTTTTATATTTCCATTTAAGAAATTTTGAAAAGTAATGTGACATGCCCGTTTGGTGATATACTCTGATTTATTATCTGTTATTTAATTGCTTTGGGATAACGGGGTGTTACAATTGGTATCAGAGCTGGGATCCGTCCGGCCAAGTAGTAGAGTCGTGTTGAGCCACCTAGGATAGAGTGTCAACTCTAATGTTGTCTTTGTTGTTGTTCTGAATTGTTGTTTCTTATGTAGAATTTTGAGATGGCTGGTAGAAACGATGCTGCTTTAGCTGCTGCACTTGAGGCTGTTGCTCAAGCTTTAGGACAGCACCCTAATGCTGCTGGTAATGCTGGTGTGAGGATGTTGGAGACTTTCCTGAGAAACCATCCACCAACATTCAAAGGGAGGTATGACCCTGATGGAGCTCAGAAGTGGCTCAAAAAGGTTGAGAGGATTTTCAGAGTCATGCAATGTTCAGAGGTGCAGAAGGTGCGGTTTGGGACGCACATGTTAGCTGAGGAAGCCGATGACTGGTGGGTAAGTCTGTTACCTGTGCTTGAGCAGGATGGTGCTGAGGTGACCTGGGCTGTGTTTAGGAGAGAATTCCTGAATAGGTACTTTCCGGAGGATGTCTGAGGAAAGAAAGAGATTGAATTTCTGGAGCTGAAACAGGGGATATGTTAGTTACAGAATATGCTGCTAAGTTTGTGGAACTTGCTAAGTTCTATCCTCACTATACTGCGGAGACAGCTGAGTTCTCCAAATGTATTAAGTTTGAGAATGGTTTGAGAGCTGACATCAAGAGAGCCATTGGTTATCAGAAGATTAAAAACTTCTCTGATTTGGTAAGCAGCTGCAGGATTTATGAGGAGGACACGAAAGCTCACTACAAGGTGATGAGTGAACGTAGAGGTAAGGGACAGCACAGTCGTCCGAAGCCGTATAGTGCTCCTGCTGACAAGGGTAAGAAGAGGTTAAATGATGAGAGGAGGCCCAAGAGGAGAGATGCTCCTACATATATTGTTTGTTTCAAGTGTGGCGAGAAAGGCCACAAAAGTAATGTTTGTGATAGAGATGAGAAGAAGTGCTTCAGGTGTGGTCAGAAAGGACACACATTAGCTGATTATTATGTGAGGCCTTTGTGCCAGGATTTAATGTTGATGATGATGTTTAATGTTGAAGAATATTTCCGCTGCAAAATTATTGATGTTTCATAAAGGATGTTGTTTATTAAATAGTTTTATATTTCCATTTAAGAAATTTTGAAAAGTAGTGTGACATGCCCGTTTGGTGATATACTCTGATTTATTATCTGTTATTTAATTGCTTTGGGATAACAGGGTGTTACAATTGGTATCAGAGCTGGGATCCTTCCGGCCAAGTAGTAGAGTCGTGTTGAGCCACCTAGGATAGAGTGTCAACTCTAATGTTGTCTTGTTGTTTGTTCTGAATTGTTGTTTCTTATGTAGAATTTTGAGATGGCTGGTAGAAAGATGCTGCTTTAGCTGCTGCACTTGAGGCTGTTGCTCAAGCTGTAGGACAGCAACCGAATGCTGCTGGTAATGCTGGTGTGAGGATGTTGGAGACTTTCCTGAGAAACCATCCCATTCAAAGGGAGGTATGACCTGATGGAGCTCAGATGTGCTCAAAAGGTTGAGAGGATTTTCAGAGTCATGCAATGTTCAGAGGTGCAGAAGGTGCGGTTTGGGACGCACATGTTAGCTGAGGAAGCCGATGACTGGTGGGTAAGTCTGTTACCTGTGCTTGAGCAGGATGGTGCTGAGGTGACCTGGGCTGTGTTAGGAGAGAATTCCTGAATAGGTACTTTCCGGAGGATGTCTGAGGAAAGAAAGAGATTGAATTTCTGGAGCTGAAACAGGGGGATATGTTAGTTACAGAATATGCTGCTAAGTTTGTGGAACTTGCTAATTTCTATCCTCACTATACTGCGGAGACAGCTGAGTTCTCCAAATGTATTAAGTTTGAGAATGGTTTGAGAGCTGACATCAAGAGAGCCATTGGTTATCAGAAGATTAAAAACTTCTCTGATTTGGTAAGCAGCTGCAGGATTTATGAGGAGGACACGAAAGCTCATTACAAGGTGATGAGTGAACGTAGAGGTAAGGGACACACAGTCGTCCGAAGCCGTATAGTGCTCCTGCTGACAAGGGTAAGAGAGGTTAAATGATGAGAGGAGGCCCAAGAGGAGAGATGCTCCTACATATATTGTTTGTTTCAAGTGTGGCGAGAAAGGCCACAAAAGTAATGTTTGTGATAGAGATGAGAAGAAGTGCTTCAGGTGTGGTCAGAAAGGACACACATTAGCTGATTATTATGTTGAGGCCTTTGTGCCAGGATTTAATGTTGATGATGATGTTTAATGTTGAAGAATATTTCCGCTGCAAAATTATTGATGTTTCATAAAGATGTTGTTTATTAAATAGTTTTATATTTCCATTTAAGAAATTTTGAAAAGTAGTGTGACATGCCCGTTTGGTGATATACTCTGATTTATTATCTGTTATTTAATTGCTTTGGGATAACGGGGTGTTACAATTGGTATCAGAGCTGGGTCCGTCCGGCCAAGTAGTAGAGTCGTGTTGAGCCACCTAGGATAGAGTGTCAACTCTAATGTTGTCTTTTTTTTGTTCTGAATTGTTGTTTCTTATGTAGAATTTTGAGATGGCTGGTAGAAACGATGCTGCTTTAGCTGCTGCACTTGAGGCTGTTGCTCAAGCTGTAGGACAGCAACCGAATGCTGCTGGTAATGCTGGTGTGAGGATGTTGGAGACTTTCCTGAGAAACCATCCCATTCAAAGGGAGGTATGACCCTGATGGAGCTCAGAAGTGGCTCAAAAAGGTGAGAGGATTTTTAGAGTCATGCCAATGTTCAGAGGTGCAGAAGGTGCGGTTTGGGACGCACATGTTAGCTGAGGAAGCCGATGACTGGTGGGTAAGTCTGTTACCTGTGCTTGAGCAGGATGGTGCTGAGGTGACCTGGGCTGTGTTTAGGAGAGAATTCCTGAATAGGTACTTTCCGGAGGATGTCTGAGGAAAGAAAGAGATTGAATTTCTGGAGCTGAAACAGGGGGATATGTTAGTTACAGAATATGCTGCTAAGTTTGTGGAACTTGCTAATTTCTATCCTCACTATACTGCGGAGACAGCTGAGTTCTCCAAATGTATTAAGTTTGAGAATGGTTTGAGAGCTGACATCAAGAGAGCCATTGGTTATCAGAAGATTAAAAACTTCTCTGATTTGGTAAGCAGCTGCAGGATTTATGAGGAGGACACGAAAGCTCATTACAAGGTGATGAGTGAACGTAGAGGTAAGGGACAGCACAGTCGTCCGAAGCCGTATAGTGCTCCTGCTGACAAGGGTAAGAAGAGGTTAAATGATGAGAGGAGGCCCAAGAGGAGAGATGCTCCTACATATATTGTTTGTTTCAAGTGTGGCGAGAAGGCCACAAAAGTAATGTTTGTGATAGAGATGAGAAGAAGTGCTTCAGGTGTGGTCAGAAAGGACACACATTAGCTGATTATTATGTGAGGCCTTTGTGCCAGGATTTAATGTTGATGATGATGTTTAATGTTGAAGAATATTTCCGCTGCAAAATTATTGATGTTTCATAAAGGATGTTGTTTATTAAATAGTTTTATATTTCCATTTAAGAAATTTTGAAAAGTAATGTGACATGCCTGTTTGGTGATATACTCTGATTTATTATCTGTTATTTAATTGCTTTGGGATAACGGGGTGTTACAATTGGTATCAGAGCTGGGATCCGTCCGGCCAAGTAGTAGAGTCGTGTTGAGCCACCTAGGATAGAGTGTCAACTCTAATGTTGTCTTTGTTGTTGTTCTGAATTGTTGTTTCTTATGTAGAATTTTGAGATGGCTGGTAGAAACGATGCTGCTTTAGCTGCTGCACTTGAGGCTGTTGCTCAAGCTGTAGGACAGCAACCGAATGCTGCTGGTAATGCTGGTGTGAGGATGTTGGAGACTTTCCTGAGAAACCATCCATTCAAAGGGAGGTATGACCCTGATGGAGCTCAGAAGTGGCTCAAAAAGGTCGAGAGGATTTTCAGAGTCATCCAATGTTCAGAGGTGCAGAAGGTGTGGTTTGGGACGCACATGTTAGCTGAGGAAGCCGATGACTAGTGGGTAAGTCTGTTACCTGTGCTTGAGCAGGATGGTGCTGAGGTGACCTGGGCTGTGTTTAGGAGAGAATTCCTGAATAGGTACTTTCCGGAGGATGTCGAGGAAAGAAGAGATTGAATTTCTGGAGCTGAAACAGGGGATATGTTAGTTACAGAATATGCTGCTAAGTTTGTGGAACTTGCTAATTTCTATCCTCACTATACTGCGGAGACAGCTGAGTTCTCCAAATGTATTAAGTTTGAGAATGGTTTGAGAGCTGACATCAAGAGAGCCATTGGTTATAGAAGATTAAAAACTTCTCTGATTTGGTAAGCAGCTGCAGGATTTATGAGGAGGACACGAAAGCTCATTACAAGGTGATGAGTGAACGTAGAGGTAAGGGACAGCACAGTCGTCCGAAGCCGTATAGTGCTCCTGCTGACAAGGGTAAGAAGAGGTTAAATGATGAGAGGAGGCCCAAGAGGAGAGATGCTCCTACATATATTGTTTGTTTCAAGTGTGCGAGAAAGGCCACAAAAGTAATGTTTGTGATAGAGATGAGAAGAAGTGCTTCAGGTGTGGTCAGAAAGGACACACATTAGCTGATTATTATGTTGAGGCCTTTGTGCCAGGATTTAATGTTGATGATGATGTTTAATGTTGAAGAATATTTCCGCTGCAAAATTATTGATGTTTCATAAAGATGTTGTTTATTAAATAGTTTTATATTTCCATTTAAGAAATTTTGAAAAGTAATGTGACATGCCCGTTTGGTGATATACTCTGATTTATTATCTGTTATTTAATTGCTTTGGGATAACGGGGTGTTACAATTGGTATCAGAGCTGGGATCCGTCCGGCCAAGTAGTAGAGTCGTGTTGAGCCACCTAGGATAGAGTGTCAACTCTAATGTTGTCTTTGTTGTTGTTCTGAATTGTTGTTCTTATGTAGAATTTTGAGATGGCTGGTAGAACGATGCTGCTTTAGCTGCTGCACTTGAGGCTGTTGCTCAAGCTTTAGGACAGCAACTAATGCTGCTGGTAATGCTGGTGTGAGGATGTTGGAGACTTTCCTGAGAAACTCCACCAACATTCAAAGGGAGGTATGACCCTGATGGAGCTCAGAAGTGGCTCAAAAAGGTTGAGAGGATTTTCAGAGTCATGCAATGTTCATAGGTGCAGAAGGTGCGGTTTGGGACGCACATGTTAGCTGAGGAAGCCGATGACTCGTGGGTAAGTCTGTTACCTGTGCTTGAGCAGGATGGTGCTGAGGTGACCTAGGCTGTGTTTAGGAGAGAATTCCTGAATAGGTACTTTCCGGAGGATGTCTGAGGAAAGAAAGAGATTGAATTTCTGGAGCTGAAACAGGGGGATATGTTAGTTACAGAATATGCTGCTAAGTTTGTGGAACTTGCTAATTTCTATCCTCACTATACTGCGGAGACAGCTGAGTTCTCCAAATGTATGAAGTTTGAGAATGGTTTGAGAGCTGACATCAAGAGAGCCATTGGTTATCAGAAGATTAAAAACTCTTTGATTTGGTAAGCAGCTGCAGGATTTATGAGGAGGACACAAAAGCTCATTACAAATTGATGAGTGAACGTAGACGTAAGGGACATCACAGTCTTCCGAAGCCGTATAGTGCTCCTGCTGACAAGGGTAAGAAGAGGTTAAATGATGAGAGGAGCCAAGAGGAGAGATGCTCCTACATATATTGTTGTTTCAAGTGTGGCGAGAAAGGCCACAAAAGTAATGTTTGTGATAGAGATGAGAAGAAGTGCTTTAGGTGTGGTCAGAAGGACACACATTAGCTGATTATTATGTTGAGGCCTTTGTGCCAGGATTTAATGTTGATGATGATGTTTAATTTTAAAGAATATTTCCGCTGCAAATTATTGATGTTTCATAAAGGATGTTGTTTATTAAATAGTTTATATTTCATTTAAGAAATTTTGAAAAGTAATGTGACATGCCGTTTGGTGATATACTCTGATTTATTATCTGTTATTTAATTGCTTGGGATAACGGGGTGTTACAATTGGTATCAGAGCTGGTTGGTCCGTCCGGCCAAGTAGTAGAGTCGTGTTGAGCCACCTAGGATAGAGTGTCAACTCTAATGTTGTCTTGTTGTTGTTCTGAATTGTTGTTCTTATGTAGAATTTTGAGATGGCTGGTAGAAACGATGCTGCTTTAGCTGCTGCACTTGAGGCTGTTGCTCAAGCTGTAGGACAGCAACGCAATGCTGCTGGTAATGCTGGTGTGAGGATGTTGGAGATTTCCTGAGAAAACCATCCCAATTCAAAGGGAGGTATGACCCTGATGGAGCTAGAGTGGCTCAAAAGGTTGAGAGGATTTTCAGAGTCATGCAATGTTAGAGGTGCAGAAGGTGCGGTTTGGGACGCACATGTTAGCTAGGAAGCCGATGACTTGGTGGGTAAGTCTGTTACCTGTGCTTGAGCAGGATGGTGCTGAGGTGACCTGGGCTGTGTTCAGGAGAGAATTCCTGATAGGTATTTCAGGAGGATGTCCGAGGAAAGAAAGAGATTGAATTTCTTGAGCTGAAACAGGGGGAATGTGTAGTTACAGAATATGCTGCTAAGTTTGGAACTTGCTAATTCTATCCTCACTATACTGCGGAGACAGCTTGAGTTCTCCAAATGTATTAAGTTTGAGATGGTTTGAGAGCTGACATCAAGAGAGCCATTGGTTATCAGAAGATTAAAACTTCTCTGATTTGGTAAGCAGCTGCAGGATTTATGAGGAGGACACGAAAGCTCATTACAAGGTGATGAGTGAACGTAGAGGTAAGGGACAGCACAGTCGTCCGAAGCCGTATAGTGCTCCTGCTGACAAGGGTAAGAAGAGGTTAAATGATGAGGAGGCCCAAGAGGAGAGATGCTCCTACATATATTGTTTGTTTCAAGTGTGGCGAGAAAGGCCACAAAAGTAATGTTTGTGATAGAGATGAGAAGAAGTGCTTCAGGTGTGGTCAGAAAGGACACACATTAGCTGATTATTATGTTGAGGCCTTTGTGCCAGGATTTAATGTTGATGATGATGTTTAATGTTGAAGAATATTTCCGCTGCAAAATTATTGATGTTTCATAAAGGATGTTGTTTATTAAATAGTTTTATATTTCCATTTAAGAAATTTTGAAAAGTAGTGTGACATGCCCGTTTGGTGATATACTCTGATTTATTATCTGTTATTTAATTGCTTTGGGATAACGGGGTGTTACAATTGGTATCAGAGCTGGTTGGTCCGTCCGGCCAAGTAGTAGAGTCGTGTTGAGCCACCTAGGATAGAGTGTCAACTCTAATGTTGTCTTTGTTGTTGTTCTGAATTGTTGTTTCTTATGTAGAATTTTGAGATGGCTGGTAGAAACGATGCTGCTTTAGCTGCTGCACTTGAGGCTGTTGCTCAAGCTGTAGGACAGCAACCTAATGCTGCTGGTAATGCTGGTGTGAGGATGTTGGAGACTTTCCTGAGAAACCATCCACCAACATTCAAAGGGAGGTATGACCCTGATGGAGCTCAGAAGTGGCTCAAAAAGGTTGAGAGGATTTTCAGAGTCATGCAATGTTCAGAGGTGCAGAAGGTGCGGTTTGGGACGCACATGTTAGCTGAGGAAGCCGATGACTGGTGGGTAAGTCTGTTACCTGTGCTTGAGCAGGATGGTGCTGAGGTGACCTGGGCTGTGTTCAGGAGAGAATTCCTGAATAGGTACTTTCCGGAGGATGTCCGAGGAAAGAAAGAGATTGAATTTCTGGAGCTGAAACAGGGGGATATGTTAGTTACAGAATATGCTGCTAAGTTTGTGGAACTTGCTAATTTCTATCCTCACTATACTGCGGAGACAGCTGAGTTCTCCAAATGTATTAAGTTTGAGAATGGTTTGAGAGCTGACATCAAGAGAGCCATTGGTTATCAGAAGATTAAAAACTTCTCTGATTTGGTAAGCAGCTGCAGGATTTATGAGGAGGACACGAAAGCTCATTACAAGGTGATGAGTGAACGTAGAGGTAAGGGACACAGTCGTCCGAAGCGTATGTGCTCCTGCTGACAAGGGTAAGAAGAGGTTAAATGATGAGAGGAGGCCCAAGAGGAGAGATGCTCCTACATATATTGTTTGTTTCAAGTGTGGCGAGAAAGGCCACAAAAGTAATGTTTGTGATAGAGATGAGAAGAAGTGCTTCAGGTGTGGTCAGAAAGGACACACATTAGCTGATTATTATGTTGAGGCCTTTGTGCCAGGATTTAATGTTGATGATGATGTTTAATGTTGAAGAATATTTCCGCTGCAAAATTATTGATGTTTCATAAAGGATGTTGTTTATTAAATAGTTTTATATTTCCATTTAAGAAATTTTGAAAAGTAGTGTGACATGCCCGTTTGGTGATATACTCTGATTTATTATCTGTTATTTAATTGCTTTGGGATAACGGGGTGTTACAATTGGTATCAGAGCTGGTTGGTCCGTCCGGCCAAGTAGTAGAGTCGTGTTGAGCCACCTAGGATAGAGTGTCAACTCTAATGTTGTCTTTGTGTTGTTCTGAATTGTTGTTTTCTTATGTAGAATTTTGAGATGGCTGGTAGAAACGATGCTGCTTTAGCTGCTGCACTTGAGGCTGTGCTCAAGCTGTAGGACAGCAACCTAATGCTGCTGGTAATGGTGTGAGGATGTTGGAGACTTTCCTGAGAAACCATCCACCAACATTCAAAGGGAGGTATGACCCTGATGGAGCTCAGAAGTGGCTCAAAAAGGTTGAGAGGATTTTCAGAGTCATGCAATGTTCAGAGGTGCAGAAGGTGCGGTTTGGGACGCACATGTTAGCTGAGGAAGCCGATGACTGGTGGGTAAGTCTGTTACCTGTGCTTGAGCAGGATGGTGCTGAGGTGACCTGGGCTGTGTTCAGGAGAGAATTCCTGAATAGGTACTTTCCGGAGGATGTCGAGGAAAGAAAGAGATTGAATTTCTGGAGCTGAAACAGGGGGATATGTTAGTTACAGAATATGCTGCTAAGTTTGTGGAAC